>NC_083633.1:7382740-7507740 GCF_963584025.1 Labrus mixtus | reverse complement strand
TCTTCTTTAAGACAACAATGGCTCTGCCTTGTGTGTGTGTGTGTGTTTGCAAGTTTGTGTGTGTGTGTGCATGTGTGTTTGCGATTGCTAGAAAGGGAGAGCGAAAGTGGCGTCACAAATTCAAGATAGGGGCTCATGAAGAAGTGCTGACGTCATTTCATTTCAAAAGAAGGTAAACAGATCGAGAGACAGATACGAAAACGGGTTTTAGCGGAAATCAAACACACACACACACACACACACACACACACACACACACACACTTCTTAAGAACACAAACCTCACCTGTGTCATCCTGCATAAACACACACATCCCAGCTCCTGCACAAACACACAGCTTCAGATATCTCTTCAATCAGAGCCTGCTGTTGCACCCTGTCATCTCCACAACTAAATAAAACATCCATCGTGTGACCCGTGTGTGTGTGTGTAGCTGGATGTGTATGTGTGTACTGTGTATGTGTGTGTGTGTGTGTGTGTGTGTGTGTGTGTGTGTAGCTGGATGTGTATGTGTGTACTGTGTATGTGTGTGTGTGTGTGTGTGTGTGTGTGTGTGTGTGTGTGTGTGTGTGTGTGTGTGTGTGTGTGTAGGTGGTTGTGTGTGTGGGTGTATGTGTGGGTGTCGAGCAGCAGAAGAAGTTGATGCATCGCCTGCAGCGATGGACAGGACTGTGAGATCAGGATCCAGGGGTCCTTCACAGGGGTTTAATGCTTCAATTTCTTCCGACCGATCCGTCCTACAAAGCCGCTTTAATGATGTAGAGAAGAGAGGAGGGCTCACTCTGAGTCTGCAGAACATCTCTGAGAAAAGTTTTTCTTATTTTGGATTTCAATATATCCAACCATCTCCTCTTGTTTGTAAAGCATCCTAAGATATCCACTGTCACAAGTTCAACTCTTGCTTTCAACACTGAAGACAATAAAGGAAGTTTTATAAAAGAAAAAAAAACTGCTGCAATCTTTCTCATGACCAGCAGAGGGTTAAAAAAAAAAGTCTGATGGTATTGAAGTCTATGAGAATACGGTCGTACTTCTCCAGTTGATTTATTCCCTCCCTGATAAATTCATGGTCTCAGCTTCAATTCTTCTTCATCACAGCCTGATGTTCATTTATTATAAGATGGTCCCATTAAGGGTCAAACAGACGATAAAGCAGGGTGTGCTTCAAGTTATGATTCAGAGTCGATGTCCAGTAGATGGCGCACTTTAGAACCTCTCCGGGCTCAACCATCTCATTTGGTCACTTTGCAACAGCAGAAAAATGACAAACTGGAGGCAACGAAACCGTCTACAAACGCATCAATGTCGTCATAGTGGCCAAATCCACTTTCTTACATACACACAGAGGAGAATGTTAACCTACTTTTTAAGAAATCTTAAAGCTCCACACACGCCCTGATTTAACTGGGTTACAATCCGAGATCTCACAGACCGACACTTTATCTCAAATACTCAGCAGCTGACTGACTGTAAATGTGATTTTTGGTATCTTACCCTCTCTGCTGCTCTGCTTGAAGTCTTGATAAACTGACCCGAATATATAAAGTTTACTCTCTGTGTAGGAAGACGTATGATGCATGTCTTTAAGTGCACCTACTTGTGTGTGCATTTGCTCATGTGTGGATTTGTTAAGTGGATTCTAAGAGTTACATCTGTGTCTTTACGTGTGGGATTTTAATTACATTTAAAGAGGAAGGGGGGAGTTTGTCGGTATTTTTCTGTCAACACAAACAGCGGTGGAGTCTGCAGCAAAGCCAATGTCAACAAAGACAGACGGGCTGAATGTGGTCCAGGTATTGAATTGTTGAGCAGCTGCTGACATGCAACAAAACAAAAAAGCTCTGAACCCTTTCCAAATATTAATGAGTGATCAGAAAGTGGCAAAAAAAACAAAGTTGATGTTGTGACTGAAGTCATCAATAGGTGCATCGTATTGATTTGCGTTATCTGTGCGTTCAGAATATCTGTTTGTCCGTCGCCGCCAGCAGAAACACCGGTGACTCAGAGAGAGAAATGCCTCCTGATCTGAGAGGTGACACAGTGACTGCTGAGATGTCACGCTGCTGCACGAAGCTCCAGTATCTCATGTTTCATCTCTCAGTTATCCCTGCAGCCCCATCAACCAGTCACTTTGTTTCTGCTTCTACAAGTAACAGTCCCTTATGTCCTCTCACTGGTTCTTTCAGCTTATAGAAAACTATTAAAGCACCTATGCAAGCAGAGATGTCAATTTACTGGAACCTGGTGTATCATAAAACCATTAAAGATGTTCCATGTCCATCCATAATATCATCCTCTGAGCCATCAGACTCTCTGTCTCCAGCTGCAGCATTATGGGATTATCGTCTCTGCTCGGGAATGATTCAGTTTCTGTTCATGGAAAGCAAATACCCTGAGACATTCCCCCCCCCCCCCCCCCTTTTGCACCGTACAGTAAACCTGTTGTACTGCAGGTCAGCAGCACTGAGTCAACACCGCCGCACGGCCGCTGCGCTCCTCCTCTGCGCGTCCGAACGCTTTGGTTTCAGCGCACAGAGACGCTGCTGTACGCCGCGCGGGTCTCACATGCAAGGGGCGGTGATTCATTAAACCGGGGGAGGGGGGGGGGGGTTTGGCAAAGCAACATATCAGATCTACTTATTTAACATAATGTGATTCAAATTCTCCCCCGGGACCCCCCTGCTGGCATTAAGAGGATTTTCTTTATTGTGTGATGAATTATTTAACGCGTCTCTTAACGCGCGCGGGTAAGAGAGGACATCGATCCTAAACGCTCCCTAACGAGGATTTATTTTCAGATAAGGACTACAAATTGATTTCCCATTATAAGCTCTGTCTTTGTCTCATCCTGGAACCTCTGTGTGGATCTCATTCGGACCGCTTCAACCTGCGAGTTGCCCACGTTGCCAAGCCCCCACTGCCGCCCGATCCCATCGCCAGAGAGCCACGTTTCCGGAGACAAAAAGCCTCCCTCACCATCTCCGTGCCACTTGTCAGCTGAGAGGAGGAAGCGAGGAAGCGAGCGAGCGTGGGGCGCCGGCTTGCTCACATCCAAACACACCCAAAGGCTCAACAAACACACTTACACAGAGACAGGACCGCGCGACAAAAAGCCCGGACAAAAAGCGCAACAAGACAATTAATCCAAAGACGCGTAAAGGTGCCCCCCCAAACAGATCGATTAGAGACTGTGTACTCCTGCACAGCACGAGGATTAATTATTCATCAGCTGCGATACTGTACAGCGAATAGATCGATGTGTCCACATGCCAGGAGGCAAGATGCCACACACACTCACACACACACCCGAGAGAGAAGAAAGGAGAGGATCCTACCTGGTTGGAACATACTTTGGAAATAAAAGATGACCAGAATAAAGGATCCCAAACAGGTGGCAAAAACCATCCGGCATATCCTGCTCATCCTCATTAGTTCGCTCAGAGTCTGTTTCATGTCGGGGAGGACGGACAGGCTGCAGGCTGCAGGGCGCTCGCGCTGTGGGGGGAACGAAGGGCCGGTTTGTTGGAGGGTCCGTGCGCTCTGCTGGTACTGATGAGGATTGTCTGCCGGTCAATGAGCTGGACGAATCCAACACGGAGCGTACCACTGCTGAGAAGCTGGGGGGGCGGGGGGGGGGGGGAGGAGAGAGACGGCATGATGGCACCCCCGATTGGAGGAAATGAGCGCGTCCAGATGTGCGCTTCTGCTCAAGCTAAACACGAAAAACTGCAAATAAAACCTGTAAAAAAAAACAACTCCTTAAATAGCTGCTTTGTTATCACTCACCTTGACACATCTAGATGTTTTCTTGCTTTATGGTTACTAGGACTAAACTATTTACTATCTTTAAAATTGAAAAGGATTTACTCAAGTGCTTTAAAAATACATTTTAGACAGCTGTTCTACAAATTCTACAAATATTCTTAAGCACCCAAAAGATTAACAAAAAAAAAAATGAATTCAGACACTAAAGTTAAAATGTGACTAGACCCGAGAAAATTTGCCGAGAATTAAAAATACATACAGCCAATAACAGGACAGGTTAGACACGTGATCTGCTTTGTGGTCAATTCGCCAAAAGCAAAAGTTTCAAAGCACACTCCAAATTAAAAAAAAAAAACCTTTACTATTTGAGCTATAAACGCATGCGAGTGTGGATTTACGAGTCTTCATATCAGGAGCCAGCTCCCACATGAACAGATCAGCAGAGGGGTCACTGTCACAGGTGTGGCTGAGAGGGTGGGCGTGTCCATCATCAGGTGGACATATCATCAAACGAGCCGTGCACGTGGTCAGGGTAAACACAATCATCAGACACCTTAATGTTCTAAAAACATGTTCTACTGTTACTTCAATGACACTTACTTACCTACTTAAATTAAAGATCTGAGTATCTCCATATTTCAGTGAAAGAGCCTCAAATCTCCACTTCTTGAATCAGCAGATTAGTGACTTACTGCTCAAATTAAAAATAGTATGCACCATCATTTAAAAAAAAAAAAAAACATATTAGAAGGTCAAGACAACCTAAAGCCAACTGTAATATTTTAAAAAAAGTTACAGCTGAGAATAATTCTCGTACAAGCTTTTTTAGATGTCGTGGGTTTATTTGTGAGAAAACACTTTTACAAAATCATCCTAACATTTATTCAAACCCTGAGATTTGGGAGTGATACCAGCAGCAGTGGAGTAAGCTTTGAGTCACAGTAACACTATCTGGGACACTAATGATACTCGTAGCCCTAACAGTGAGTGATTGGTGGGTGACAGAAATAAATCTGTATAAACTGTTGTTGCTGTTTGTCTCTATTCTTCTCTTTCTTCCTGCATCTCCCTCTCCCTCCTTCTCAGCAGATGTCTGTTCAACATGAGTCTGCCTGTAGAAAAGGACGTTTTTTTCCCCTGCTCTACCTTTGCTAGATGTTGCTTGGTGCTGTGCTCTTGGTGGACTCATGTTGGGTTTGTAAAGATGAAAACACAGAGATGAATTGTATAGTCATAGAAAAAAAAAGACACGTTTTTTCAACCAACACATCTTTGTATCATTTTATTCTTGTCTCTCCAGTACAGTGAGTGTATCTACCTCCTCCACATACAGCTGCAGTGTCATCTAGTGGTAGCCGCTGGTACTGCAGAGGTCAGCTGAGACTCCTGAACTCCGTCCAAGCTCAGCAGGCAGTGATGGATAGAGCTCTCCTGCAGCATCTTAACCTTGCCGTGAGACTCGCACAAAGTCACCGAAGCTTCTCCGCTTCGATCGAATTATGCTCTAATGGCATTTTCAGGCACATGCCAGAAGAGACACAGTCCTGTGCACTTGTTCTAATTAAGAGATCTGTCTTCCTTACACAAGCGGCTCTGTCAGGGAGAGAACCAGAAGGTGGTCTGGAGGGTACATCTTGAGAAAAAATTTGCATCTGGTAGCTGCAGTGTTCGTCGGGAAGCGACACACAAAGCAGGGCAGTGGCGGCATTAACATGGAACGGATGGGAGTGTGTTGCAGATACACCCGGAGAATGAGAATGACGCCCATGTTGCTCGCTCACAGACCCAACATTTTCTGATTTGAATTGCAGAGTGCAGAGCAGAGGTTGGCGCGGGAAACTCGGAAGGGGTCAGCGGCATGCCTTTTTAAAACATCTGCACTCCTGTCCCTGCGTTCATTTGTATGAGACACTTCACTTAATGACTCGGCATGAATATTCAACAGTTGTTTGAAGAGCGCTGCTTCGCTTGGCGGCGCTGAATCAGAGAGAGAGAATAGAAAAGAGAGAACGCAAACAAGGGAGAGCGTCAGGAACTCTGGCCTAATGTCGCAGTAGACGCACCAAATGCATCATTAAAGCCGAGGATTCACAGATAAACACTATTAATTTGGGTAATTCCATAATCCCCCCGTCTAGTTCATTACATGAAATTAAGGCTGTAAAACCCCCGAGGCTCATCCGGAGCAATAAAAACACAGCGTATAAGTCTGAGCTTCGACTGCATGTAAATGCATCAAACCCCAGAGTCTTATCATTCTCCTGCAGCCTTTAAAAAAAGTCAGCTAAAGCTTACAGGGGCTTTCAGGGCCAGAACCTCAGGGAGCGTCTTCACTGCTTTATAGTTAAGAGCCATTAAAATGCATTAAAAGTACTGTATATGTCAAAGTAATCCATCGAAGCAAACCATTCATACAAAATGCACACAAACCTAAAAATGTGCACACACACACACAAAGAGGAAGCGTGTGGGCAGCAGAGCATCGGTCCTCGCCCGCCTGTCACTCAGGCTTCAGGTGAGGATGTCATCAGAGGGTCAGGTGACCATCCTGCTGCCGTCGCTCTGCAGGGTGATTGCAGATCGCCCCCGCTGTCTGATTGACAGCAGGGGGGGCTAACCTCAGCAGTTGCCCCTCATCATCAAGGCCTCAGACATCCGCTGGGTTTGGGTCAGAGAGGTGAGCACCTGAGCAGAGAGGAGAAGGACGGACACGTTTATGAGTACATGGAAACAGTTTAGGAGACTGTCCTGCAAAAGTTGAGAAGGTTAGAAAAATCACTTCTTATTTTGTCCTCAAGTACTTTAAAACAGATTCTTAACTTTCAGCAAGAATAAAATGTTGAACCAAAGCCGAGACTTTTAACCTTTTATACTAAGTTCTGAAGGTGGGGGCACTTCATTGTGATTCCTAACTAGCCGCCTGAGGACAGAGAAGAATGTGGATATACTGTATGAACCGTTGTTATGATACGAGAAAACCATTTTTAACACCGTCTGTGGCTCACCACTCGTAATCTGAGGAACTTCTACTCGAGAACAATGTCTGATAAAAAGTCGCCTCCTGACTGGAGTCGTTTACTAGCTTTGGTCACTTCTGTTTCTCTTCTCGATTCACTTAGCTGAGCAATCAGAGTGACGGAGCTGGACACACCGCAAAAAAAACCAGAGCGACCATCTCCCACTGATGGTCCAACTAGGACCGACGGTGGACGATCTCCTTGGTGTGTCAGGGCCTTAAGAGCGGCCCTGCAATCAGCACACGGTCGTATTTTGTAAAGAAAAACAATCAGCAACCGCGGCGCAAAACCACGTTTGTCCAGCCTGCAGCAACATTCAAAACGCAACGCTGAAAAAATGACTGCTCGTTTGAAATCTGAGCTCGTAGTCATTCAGTCAACAGACGGTCTCATAATTACAGGATCCTTTCCCTGCAGGGCAATCAATCCATTGAATCAATCAACCCAACAGGGATCTTTGACCAGCCATTAACCAATATCTCCAACACCCCCCCGTCTTATCGCAGGGACCAGCGACCTCTACTTAACACCCCACTGAATGCTCGATTAATTAAGTTTGAAAATGTCAAGCGTTAACCCGCTCGTGTTCTGAGAGGTCAGTCTCCACAGGCCGGCAGACTGTGAGCGACAAGGTTTATTAAATATGGCCCATGAATTATTCAGACGGAGGAAACTCATTTGAATGTGCTGCTCTGGCATTGACCCCAGACTGCGGAGCTTTTTCAAGGACTGAACAGGACGATCGCTCAAAACGGACCTCTCAGCGCAGAGAGACTGAAAACCGACCGTGACAGCAAATCAAGCCAGTGACGACGAGCTGATATCATTAGTGAGGGGGGGGGGGGGGGGGGGGGAATCAATAGGTGCCAGAAGCAGCCTTAAAAGCCATTAAGTGAAAAGCAATACATTTCAAACACCAACCTGGGCCGACCCGGGGTGGATGCCCACTGTGGCGTCCAGCTGTTCTTTAGTGAGACCGCACTTCATCGCCGCAACGAAGCCTTGGAGGACGTCTCCAGCGTTGGGGCCCATGACGTGGAGACCGAGCACTCGCTCCTGTCGAGAAGAAGCAGTGTTAGAATTAGCTCTAAATTCGGAGTATCCATTAGAGGCAAATGGTCGTTCATCACCGAGTCAGGTTCTGCCCGTTACAAAGAAGTGTTTTATTGCCAGGTGTTTCCAAGCTCATGGTGAATTAATGTTGGTTCTCTTGAAATAATTTCACAAAGAGTCCTGAGAATGCTTTTGACGTGATTTGGCGCGACATCATTTTATTGATTGTTTGAGTGATTGACTTCCAGCAGGCACTGGGGCGGTTCGCAGCCGAGTGTGAAGCGGCTGGGATGAGGGTCAGAAACCTCAAAGTCCAAGGTCATGGTTCTCCCTGGAAAAAACAATAAAAAAGGATTTCTCCCTCTGGGCGAGGAGGGAATTGTTGCCTCAAGTGAAGGCGTTTAAAGGCAGGGGTTTGGTAATTTCCGACAACTAGCATGATTTTGAAAGTGTCAACTCCTCAGTGCTCCATCTACACTAAAACAAATGAACACCCACGACAAACAGAAGTGGTGTTAAAAAGCTACCTTGGTGGTAATGAGAGCTGCCGTGTATCTCAATCATGACCACTAACTGCACACGGGGAATGAAGCGCACGTAAAACATCGGAGGGGTCACATTCGAGGTAATTCACGCACAGATCATTAGCGCTGATGAGCAGAGAACATTGATGTTAACGCGGTCATCAGCAGCTCGGCGGAGACGCGCTCTGGAAATGCCGTCATCTCCAGGAGGTGCCAGGACGATTGTGCAATGAGCTAAAAATATTTTTTTTTAAAAAGAGGGAGGAGGAATAAAACGTCTTGAACTGTGCAGAAGGTGTGACGTTATGACTAAACACCTCCAGGGAGTAAACATGAGTATGTCTAGATTTCAGCTGAGGCGTACGCTTGATGTCCGTGTTGGCCTTCAGACCGTCTTTTGCTGCAGTCGCCTTCCTTGTCTGCAGAGATATTATGAGACCTAATCATTGATCATGCAGCAATGTGCAATAGACACTAACCAGTAAATCCACAAAAAATAAAATGACTGTTTTTCAATAATCCTCACACTGTGAAGGTGAAGGTAAAATATGCATCATATCTGCATTTAAAGGAGCTCTATTATCCTCAGTTTCACAGTATTGAGCAGCGCTGTGAGATGTGTAGCTCAAAAACCTCCTTATTTATCTTGGTGACTTGAGGTTTTCAATTTGAGTGACTTTCACCATCCGCCATGTTTCAAGCACATCCCTTGCTGAACAATAGATGTACAAAAGGCTGTGTGAAGCATCCCCATCACTAGTTAAACTCACATCTTTCTGTTTCCTGAGCGCTGACCACACGAGACCCTGATTGAGACAATCAGTACAAGAATCACCTGTCACATCGTGCAGTCATTTCATCCGTTCTCCATTTAAATACGTTAATAACAAACAACCTGCCTGGTCAGGGATGTGGCAGATGACTTTCACGTAGCAGGAGTTTTTATTCCTGGCAGGAAGCTCCCACTCCAGAGGCCAGTAGTAGCTGTGATACACCTGCACACAGGAGAGACATTTCCATTTTTGGCTGATTCTACAGGCAGTAAAATCCTGTTTAAATAACAGACATGCTCACGAAGGCGACGGCGTGTGTGGTGTGAAGTTCACCTCGACGCTGTCTTCTCCAAACGTCAGATTGGCTCTCTCCTCTGAGAGACCACAGGCGGCGTACTCCAGAGGAGTGAGCACAACAGTGGGCACGTTGGTGTAATCACACTGTGAAAGATAAATCATACAAACCTTAAATCAACACCAACATTCATTTCCAGACTTAATGGTTTTTAGTATTTTTTCAAACCAGAGCCCTATTCGTACATAGATTGGACTCTACAGCCGTTTTCACGCCTACACTCCTGAAAATAAGCGCAAAAAAAGAGATGCAGGCGAAGCGGAGTTGTCTTCAGGTGTGAAAGCCCTATAAATGACTCCAAGGTACAAAAAGTTTTGGAAGAAATATCACCCTTTTTTTGTTGTCTTAAGTTTGATTCGATATGTTTTTGCATTGTTCTGTTTTGTACACACATTGTGTTGGATCCAAACTACCAATATGAAACAAAATAACACAAACTAGCTGTTCCGCAGCAGTGGAAGACCAGCAACTTCTTTGTGCTTTAAGATAACATTAATGTAGAATAGAAAAGGGAGCGTAACTATTTATAAAGTGTGTACCAAGATGCTGTCTCCTCTGTAGAGTCGACGGGCCAGCAGCGTCCCAGCGTGCACTGAGAGGCCCGTCGTGGAGGGGCGCCCGTGCTGCACCGAGCCGATGGCATAAATATGATCGACACCGGTCTGATCCCGCTCGTTCACCACGACTTTGCCACTGCTGCACACACACAAAAACACACACACGCGATATCTTAATCAAAACCTGCTGAGGGAAAACCAAAAGACAAAATAAAAGTGGACACATGAAACTCACTCCTGTCTGCACTGAACCCCGACACACTCCAGGCCGACGTCACCGGTGCAGGCCCTCTTTCCAACAGCGAGCAGCACCTGCAGACACAAAGGCGGGTCAACATGCACTGATAGGATCCCTACAGAGACAAACCTATTCTGTGGAAGGAGATGTCAATTTTCAAAAACAGCTAGTTCACCCTGCAGGAAGTAGGATTGGCTGGTCTCCCACTGCCTCAATTTTTTTTTTTTTTTTGCGTTATCTTGTGTTATACAAATGTTGTTTTGGATTTATCCATAATAAAACTGAGTCCCAAAATGACACAAATGACCAAAACAGTAGACCAGCAACTCCTACATGGAGCAAGTTAGAATGATTGTTTCTGTCAGGGGAGTCTGGTGGCTTTTCAGAGAACCGTGTCACAGCTTTTTTTAAAGATTCTAACAAAGCTCTCAATCGAGGCGGCTCTCATTGATACCACGGCAGGAAGAGACAATCAAAACACAGAGGACGTACTGTATCAAAGTCGTCTTGTTCGCTTTGGCCTTCCTTAGTGATGAAGGTCACTCGAAGTGTCTTCCTGGAAACCGGCTGCAGAGTTTCTGCAGAAAAAAAAAAAGATCATTTGATGAGCTCTCAAACAGGAGGAGGTAGTAAAGTTGTTTGGGACTATTATTCGTGGTGGATTAATTAATAACAATGGAGCTCCGTCACAAAGGAATAAGATATATCAGGCTATTGAAACACACACAATACTTCCTTTTCAGGGGATTTACAGACAGAATAATACTCTCGTCGTTATCGCTTAAGAGGCTTTTAACTTTTTGAAAACATGACCATAAAGTTTTTCGTTTATTTAATTAGCATAAAGAGTAAAAACCCCAAAAGAAAAGATGTAGAGTTTGAGCAGGTGAGGTAAGACAGCGCTCATATCAAAAACAGAAACTCTGTCTTTTTTTCATTTAACCTTAGGGCGATCCTACACTCCCTCGGCCCTGGCACGTGTGGCACGGTACAGTTCATGTATGACCACAAGCACGCGGGTACACAACATGTGTTGAAGAAATGACTAAGACTTGACTCCACACAATAAGACTCAGTTGACTCAGTTGGCTTACGTTGATGAAAGTTTATGCATCAGATGAATACTCGAGGAGACATGATTCAACATCACACTTCTGTACTCGTGTCTTGCTCAATCACATCTGCCGAACTTCTCGAAAGGCATCGCATATATCCCTAAAGACATTATCATTATCAGGGTCACATTGACCCACCTAGACTAAACTGTGATGTCTATAACACTGGAGCAGACAACAAGTCTACCAAACATCCTTGCAGATATCAGGAAGAACAGTTGACACTCTCTAAGCTGTCCTTGGTGACCGTGCTCAGGCCCGGTTAGTCCTGGAGCGGTGTGAGTGCAGGAGCAGCGGGGGAATGGGGAGTGGGGGGGGGGGGGGGGCAATCGTGATTCAGCTCGGTACGGGACAACTTTGCCTAGCGTGAGTGCGTCATAATAGCATGGATATTGTTCTCCCTTAAATAATGAGATGTTAAAGAAGAAGAACACAGCTGGCTGTATGAGTGATGATAAGAATGAATGAATCATCTTAAAGGTGATGTCTGATGTCTTTCAACAGAGGACATACCTGAAGTGAAGTCATCACTGCTACCTTCAGTCTGCTCCACCTAACACCAACACAGACCTGTGTTAGTAAAAAAAAGATGAGGAAGTTGTTTTCATGATGTCTACATCTCCCTCAGTACCTTGTCCAGTGAGCAGTGATACAGGAAGTCCACTCCACTAACGAGCATGTGGTTTTCTATCTTCTGAGCCATTTTCCGATCGAACCCCGGCAGCACGTCGGGCTGCAGCATGACGCTGACCTGCACGCCGAGGCCGAACAGGAAGCCGGCACACTCCAACCCCTCTGCTGACCCGCCCACCACCAGGGTCCGACCTGGAGGGCGAGGCAGGGAGAGCAGGTCCTCACTGGTGAGAGGAGAAAACGATTATTATTCAGACTCCTGCTGTAAAGGAGGCACCGCTGGAATCAGACTCTGACCTGGTGATGCAGAACTCTGCGTCTCCAGGAACGCCCAGGTACTGAGGTCTGTCTCCTGTAGCGACCACCAGAGTCTCAGCTGTCAGGCGCCTCTTCCTCCCGCTCACTTCTGTAGCCTGATTGGACAAAACAAAGAAAGTACAGCTTACAAACCTCTCGTCCTTTGGTGCACATCGGTAGTGAACAACAGACATCACAGCTGAAACATGGAGAAACAGCAAGAACTCAAATCTTGCTCATCATCCAACAACAATAATTATCTTGTGTTTTCCTTTTTAAACAGAATTTCGGAGCAATTTAGTCAACAACACTTCTAATGTGAATACAAATAGAGGGAAGGCTCAAATCCCAGCTGTCACTGGGCGAGAGCCAGGGTGCAACTTTGAGTAGTCGCCAATAAATCACAGGACGGACGTATAGAGACAGACGGACATCGACGCTCACATTCACACCTACGGGCAATTCTAGAGTCACAAATTAACCTAACGAGCATGTCTTTGGACTGTGGGAGGAAGCTGAGGTACCCAGAGGGAACCCATGTATGCACAGGTAGAACATGCAAACTTCACAGAGAAAGTGCCCTGTACAACGGGGGTGGGGGATGATTTTGAACCAGGAACCGTCTCGCTGTGAGGCAACATCTCTAACCCTTGCACTGACATGCTGCCCCTAATTTTTTTTTTTTTTTTTTAAATGAGGATGAGGAGTCCTCTGATTTTCTAAGTATACTTTAACTGGTTTGGTCCAGTTGAGGTGCTTTGTTGCATGTTTGCACGTTGCTCCTTCCATCCCACTCACTCAGTTACTGTTCATTTCCTACAGTCTACTATCATATATGTGCTTACATGTGTGAAATATGACTGTAACACTAATAAAAGGTCAATTCTTTGTCGAAGCAGAGATTAAACAGTCAGAATTTTCTTCAACAAATCCATTACAGAAAAGGATTCTTAGTTTAAAATGCATGACAAAGATCTTTGACGGCCTGTCCAATCAGTGTGTCCTATCCTTTACTAGCTTGCAATAACTGTGCCAGATGTGTCAGAATCGGCCACAGATTTAGGGTTTTTTTTTTTATGGTGAAATTTAGTCTTTTTAAAAACAGGGCTCGATGGACGCTGGTGGTCTAGTGGTAAGTGCATAAGTGATGGTGTCAGAGGTGGTCATGTTTTAGGCTAATGATAAATGAGCCTGTTAGTCGTGCTGGGTGTAAAATAGAGCCCTGTAGGTTTTTTTTTTTTTTTTTTACCTCCACTGTGTGAGGAGCTACGATCTCTCCACGAGCATTCAGGTAAAAGACTCCACATCTCTTCAGCTCCCTCCTCAGCTCCTCACTGCTCCTCCTCCTCTGCTCCTCCACCGCCTCCACCAGCTGCGTCCAGCTGTGAGACACTGAAGGACGCAGAGAGCCTACTTTTGATTTTATATATCATTTACACAGAAATATATTTCAGATATTTCTACAGCTGCAATGAATCAAGCTGTCCCTCTTGACTCTTGGTACCTTTTTATTTGGATTTGATTTGAAGATTTAAATCATTAATGAGGGGTTTTATAATTCATGTAACGACTTCATTTAATTACCATGGTCTTTCAACTTCCAGCCATACTTCTCAGAGTCTTGAAGCGCTTTTCCCAGGAGAGATGAATGTTGTAGAAACTTCCTGACGCTGTCGACATTGAGACTGGAACCTCCGAGTACTGAAGGATGGAAAAAGGAGACAGAAAATGTAAGAAGAGGTAAGAAGGAGAAAAGTCGTTATAGAGTTTAATTGGCAGGCAAAGAAAAATAAATGTTAGGCAAGATAATCTAAGGTAAATTAAGGAGAGGAGAGGAAGAAGAAGAGGAAAGGAAAGAAAGTTCTTCAAAGGAGAAGAAAAGGAAAGGAATAAAAAAAAGGGTAATGGTACAGAAAGCAAAGAAAATAAGAGGAGAGGTTTAGTAAGAAAATGAACGAAAGAAGGGGAATGTAAAGGTATTTAAGAAAAGGAAAGGTAAGATGTGGTAACAAAAGGGAAGAAGAGGAGAGGAGAGGAGAGGAGAGGAGAGGAGCAGGTTAGGTTAGAGGAGGGGAGACAAAAGAATGACAGAAAGAAAGAAAAGGAAAGGAAAGGTACAGTGAAGTAAGACAAGGAAAAGAAACAATCGGAAAAGGTAAGGAATGAAAAGGGGGAGGGAAGGATTAGATTAGGGGAGGCAGGTCAAGAAAAGGTCAAGAAGAGGAAGCAAAGGAGGGGAAAATTGTTCCTAACAGACTTAAGAATGGAGAGGTCGAAAGTGAATTGCACAAATGACAGGAAAGGCAAAATAAGAAGCTGGAAGATAAGAGGATCCAGGATTTAAATAAGTCAATTTATTCTTCACATTTAAAGCAGGAACACAGAGTTTAAAGGCTGACACGTCTTTATTGCTGCAGAAGAAGAAGAGATGATTTATAAAAATTGCCCCGTCGACTCTTCAAACTCAGAGTATTAAACTCTCACCTCTCTTGGCGCCTCTCAGAGAGGGAGCGGCGAGGTCAAGGATCAGCACCTTCCTCCTCAAGCCTGCAGCTTCCTGACCAAAAAAAAAAAAAAACAGAATAAATGAGAGCCACCGAGTCAGCCAGCAAGCGAGGAAGAGAGAGTAATTAAATATTGAAACGGGTTGAGCATTTGCCCTCCTCAACAATCGCAGCTCCTGCCCCCCCCTTCGGCTCACGTCCCCTTCGACTGTAGAGCTGCTCACAGATCAGCCTATCAGCATTCAGCTCATTAATATGGTAATGACCTGAGCCGTGATCTGTTCAAGTGTGCGTTCATTCACCAGATTAGCAACGGGTATAGAAACAGCAGTCACAGCTGGATGCTGTAGGAGCCATTATGTGATTTTTCCTCTGTTGATTATTCGTTATGTTTGGCTCCTCATATTTTTTATTTGAGCAAAAAGTTGTTGTGCAATACATGAATATATACAAAGTATCTGAACATTAGCTAAATGTATTTTTCCCCCCATGTGGTGACGATTATTACGTAAAGTCGGGCCCCTAATTCTTTGCCTCTCGAGTTTGGTTGAGCAGGCGCTCATGTGCATTTTACAACTTGGAAAGTCGTTTTTCCGATGTGTCCGACGCCACATGAATGCACCATGCGACCAAACAAAGGAAGCAAAGAAAGCTTAAACAGCAGCACAATCAGAAGTCAAATCCACGGCCTGTAAATACTCTGTGAGTGACCACGCTACACAGCAAGAACTGAGCTGACCTTCGCCACAGCCAGGCCTCCTGACCCCCCACCAATGACCAGCAGGTCGTAGTCATAAGGCCCCAGTGAGGGCCCCGCTGGCGGCTCCATGTTTCACTGCTGCAGGTCCAGACACAGAGTGAAGTTTCCTCTGCCGTTATCCTGAAGCACAGACCTGAAAGGGAAAGACATAAACACCCTGAGTGAGGACGGACTTTGGCCCTGAGCGCCTGACTGCAGGCTCGATATCACCAAATGACGTCAACTGAAGCAGAGTTTATCGACTGAATGAATATTTTACTCACAACTGCGTTTAAAGTCTTGAAAAACAACGTGCAATATAAAAAATGATTATAATAGGTTTTATTTGTGTGCTAGTCGGAATGGGATGTGTTCAGACTTGGACACAGATTGTAAAAAATAAAATATATAATCACAGGTGAAACATCTCCAAGTGCTTTAAGTGTATGTGGAAAAACAAGTGCTGTATTGATAACAAATTTAAGATTATCTAGAAAATGAAAAATCTACATGACATGCAATAGGCCGACTGAGATTTTACAGAAATGTTTCATCATGATTTATGTTTAATAAATACTGTATATCAGTTACTAGCAGGTAGATTCATAAAGGTAAAATAGAAACATGTAAATAAGCAACAAAAGTGGTGTAAAAGAGTTTTTAATACATATGTGTTTATGATAACTGACATGATACAACAGTGAGTTCCGACCAAGCAATCTGATTGGACAAGAGCCAGTCCATGAGTGACATCACTGGGAATTTTCAGGAGATCGTTATACTTTTTATTACCATTTGAAGCTGACAGAGTTTTTCTTTACTCGTCAATCTCATTCCTCAGAATCACACAAAGGACTGTGGTGGTTTCATGAAATTATTTTAACATACAAGTGGTAACCATGGACACCAACAGAGGAGCGTGAGTGCAGTAGAATCGAATGTTTGGGTTGCTTAGCAACAGTCTAGTTCCAGATAAATTGCGGTGAAGTTAAAAAAATATCTGTGGTTGATTTTTTACATTTTATCACTATTTTCTGCTTGTCTAGCTGTTGTATAAAAGTAATAACCACACTCGAGGTGGAGATGTTGTACTGAATATCAGCACTAAAACCTTTAGACCGAACCACAGCAGTGCTGATATTCAGTACATAACTCCCTCTCGCGAGATTTGAGGGTGTCGTTCTGTTTGCACGGTAAAAGGCTGACATCTTGTGGTGACACCCGAAGCTATCAAGCTTATTTTAAACAGCTGCTGCATTTAGGGAACATGCTTACAATATGAAGGAAAGACAGTAAACATTATCAAGTATTTCAAACCTACAAATCTGACACAGTTGTTAATGGGCGTTTACATGTGCTGACAGGAAAGTGTGTTCATGTTTTCAGAATAACACGGCCTACCTTATTTTGGTCAAACTCAACACTTAGGTGAAATGTTTGCACCTGCACGAACAATTTTCTAAACACAACTCGCCTCAGTTAGTTAAAACAGCTCCAACAGGACTTGATGCAGTACTTCGGGCGATTTCAGGGATAATTGTTCCCAAAGACACGTGTGAAAAAACGGCATGAGAAGTTTTCTACAAAGCAAACATTTGCAGGAAAATGTAGGCTAGAAGAGATGCGTTCCAGAGCTACGATTAAAATAGGAATACTAAACATTTGTAACGATCGTATTCAGTGAATCCAAGATTTGATTCTTTAGTGAACACATCAAAAGACTTTAAACGATCTCAACAAATAACTACACTTAACTGGCCCACACAATCGGTATTGAAAAGCAAACAGTGGCGGAACATTTTGCTTTCTTTGCTGCATTTGGCGGGAAGCTGTGATGTAGGAGCTCGAAATGAGTACCTGAACGCACCGCAGCCCCTACTGGTCGTGTGCGGTACTGCAGCCGTGGCTCCGCGCTGGGACTGGTCCTTTCGCAGCCATTTTCTGTCCAACCAAACAGCCGTCTCAGGAAGGTAACCAACCAGGGCTTCATTGCAGGTTTGTGCCTGGCTCCGGCCAATGATTGCTAACCGATTTCTCGTTAGCTCGAATGGAAATGTCCGTCTCTGTCTGATTTTTTATTTGTTGTCTGAGTGAATGAGGGCTGCTCATCAGGAAGTATCCAGCGGGCGAAACTTTACAAATTATTATTTCACATTTCGGCCCCGGCCACGTCTCTCTCGGCTCCGCACGACAAAGAACAGGCCAGCGCGGGCTCCGTGGGCGCCACTTACTCTGGATTTACGATGAAAATGTGTTCAAGGGACACTATGTGCCTGAATAGTTCATCTCCAGGAGGTAAACCCCACTGGACAGCTTCAGTCCACCACCCTGAATTAATCAGTATCAGTAATACACCGAGCGTGTTAGCGCCCTTTGTGGGTTTAACGTTAGCTTATGTTAGCTTACGTTAGCATGTTTAGCTGGTGACCTCACCGCAGGGTAACAGCTGGCTAACTAGCACGGTTTGTCGTGTGTGTGATTATAATGTAAACCACACACTAGCTCACATCACGGTGACTCCAAACACGTTTGCTCAGAGACAATAAGTGTAATTGTAAATCAGGTGTGAGGCTCGACTGGCCCTTTTTTGTTTGTTCTCAACCTCTCAAAAGAAACATAATTAAAACACTAGTGGAAACATTTTAACGTGGCTCCATAACGAAAACAGAAAGTCAGTGAGCTCAAAACGAGGTCAGCTGGGGTTGCCAGTTATTCACGGTTACCCCGAAAAACAAAGCAAAACACGTTTGTTAAACTGTAAGCAAATCAAGCTCTTTGTCACATTAAGCTTCACCAGTTATCAATGTACAAAATACATTGAACTATCCAGTTGCTCTTGTAATATTTGTTTATTTTCTACATGTTTTTTTTTTTACAGCTTTTACAAGCCTAAAATGCATTTTGACTTCTCTTTCTGTCCACTTTCTCTGTCTATAAATCAATTTCTCACTTCTAATTTCAGCTTTTATTAATTCTTCATGCTTTATTTCAGCTCTTTTAAATACATAAATGCCATGATACTGTTTTTATCTCTTTTAATTTCATGCTTTCCATCACAGGGTCTCACTTTAATGATTAACCAAAATAACAAAATGACAGAGGACTTAATTTAAAATATTCAAGAGTGAAATGAGGATCACATGAGACATTTATACATTTATATCCCAAGACACAACAACATTATATATGTATATATATATAGATATATACACACACCCACATACAAACAACTACATACTTTTATGTTTTAAGCTCTTTACAACAAGCTTTTCTCATCAAGTGTGTTTCAGCTTCCAGGTTGTTCACTTGGACAGACGATCCTGAACACAGCTTTTAAGCAGTTCCCATATGTTTTCTGCAAGTGAATGCAACTTGTCTGGTTATTGTAAATATTCTTAATAGCTACAACATTTTGTAGAGTGTTGTGTTTACATTTCAGAATTCATAATTTTTTGTCAGAGTTGACATGCACAAGGGTCAGCCCTGAAGTTGTAGATGACTTCAGGGCTGACCCCCGTCACTTTAACTCGTCAGCAGCAAGCAAGGCAGAGGTAGAAGTCGTGACGTTTATGTTTGCACACACATCTTAAAAACTGTAGGCTACGTTTGTCCTGCTATATTCCTTACAGCTACCGATCGCTCTTACTCAACTGCTTCAGTCATGACAACAATGTAACTCTCACACACACACACACACACTCTCTGACTCACTGTCACAGTCCCTCTCCTCACTCGCTCTACCACCCACAGAATTTAACCTTGTATAAGAAAAGGATCGCCTGCAGGATTTCTAAAGCAAGCCTTGTGTAACAGGGTTATTAGATAACTGATATGAGACAGAACCAGAAGTGAGGGGTTACACTTGCATTAGAAGAGAAGGCACCATGGACATCTCTCCTTTAAAGATCCTCATCTTCACAATCCAAACAATCAATGACTAGTCGACTATCAAAATAGTCGTTAGTTGAAGGCCCAGTGACCATCGGCTAATTTGATCTCCGAGATGCACCGATTATTGTTTTAAGTTGTATTTCATCGTGCTGATCTGGTCGGCATTTGAAGTTCAGTAAAACAGTTTGTCCCATGTGCTTCCCTTTCCTGTATTTAAAATAATTGGTACGTTGAGGCTCTGCAGGAATACTGCTCAAACTTTGAGGTATTAAGACGTGTGTGTGTGTGTGTGTGTGTTACAGATGGACGGAGACAGCTCAACCACCGACGCCTCCCAGCTGGGCATCACTGGAGAGTACATGGCCTCCGGTCACTACGTCCTGCAGTCTCAAGACGGTGAGGAGCAGCTTCAGTGTTGATCGTCACATACTCGCCATCAGAACTGCTTCAAGCTTAATCGACATGTTTTTTTTTTTTTTGTGTGTGTTCTGCAGATGATGCAGATGAGAGTCTGAACGACCCAGACGATGGAGGAATAAAGGAGAACTTCAGGGAGCAGGACATCTACCTTCCTATCGCCAACGTGGCTCGCATCATGAAGAACGCCGTTCCTCAGACTGGAAAGGTTAGTAAGAGAGATGACCGGAGGAGCGGCATTACTCGAAAGATTAGTTTTGAATATTTAAAGGGGAGTTCTGGCATTTTGTCTGCATATTTATTCTGTGCTGAACGACGTCAGTCACTGACAGAGTTTGTTTTTGCTGCTGACATCCCCGGGTTGTTCGCTTATTGTCGACAAAATCCCAGAAAGGATCCATTGAAAGAAACGATTGTGTTGAAGAGAAAATATTTGAGTTTTAAAACCAGAAACATTCATCACGGCGCTTCCTTCAAAGCATGCAGACGCCACCGGCAAAACCGGTAATTCTTCTCCACAGCAGAGGGTATCCATTGATCCACTGCTTGGTGGTTTGTTGTGTTTTATCTGTGCGCTTGCTGGATTCTAACTTAACATCTAAAACCGCAACAACACAAACAAACTGGCAGATCAAGGCGGGAGCGGCTGTTTTGAAAAAGTTTGCCTGCAGGGGTTATGTTTCAGCCTTTGCAGCCTGTTGCGTCAGACAGCAGCTGTAGCTGATGCAACGGATATGCAGAACTTTTTCTACCTGATAGTTATTTAGACGACACGATATGCAAGAAAACAAAGTGCCCAGGGTTTAAAAATACAAAAATAATTCTCCAAATGTAGAATTAGTTCAGTGTGAACGCCCACTAGCTGTTTATATCTTAACATTTGCCTCCGACATGTGACATAAACCAGGAGTAGCCCTGATCCCCTGAAGAATATTCTCTGTACGCCTCCTCATCATCCAGAATTTTAACCCTGTTTCTTGATTTCAGCATCTGTTTTTTTTTTCCATCAATTTCTTCCTTTGTCTCCCTCAGATCGCGAAAGACGCCAAGGAGTGTGTGCAGGAGTGTGTGAGCGAGTTCATCAGCTTCATCACGTCAGAGGCGAGCGAGCGCTGCCACCAGGAGAAGAGGAAGACCATCAACGGGGAGGACATCCTGTTCGCCATGTCCACGCTGGGCTTCGACATGTACGTGGAGCCGCTGAAGCTTTACCTGCAGAAGTTCAGAGAGGTGAGACAAAGGTCTAGTCGACGTCCGTAAACTCCCATGTTCTTGTTGAGTTAGTTGTGCTCAAATGTGCCGTGTTTTCTTCCTCTGTGGGGTTTTTTTTTTTTTTTTAGGCCATGAAGGGGGAGAAGGGGATCCCCGGGGTGTCAGTGGGAGACGGTCTGGGGGACGAGCTGACAGAAGACAGTTTCAGTAAGTCTGAGTGGGAAACATTTTTATTGACACTCAGGTTGTGATCTTTATGCTCTCGTTCTAAAAACATCTCTTGTTCTTTGATCAGCCACTCCTCTGCCCGCTGGGATTATCACCGCAGACGGTCAGCAGCAGAACGTCATGGTGTACACCACGTCATATCAACAGGTAAACAGCACACTGTGATCTGACATGTGCTCCCTCCATGTTAGTTAATCCCTTTAAAAACAGACGACACCTTCTAATCTCTCCTGATCCTTTTTAAGTCGAGCTCAAATACAAACTGTAACAAACAACAGCCTTCAATCTTTCTGAAACTGAAAGACAAGACCTCCATCTTTGTAGTCTTTACCCTGTTCATTTGTTTCTGATGATGAACATATTTTAGTTTAGGTTTTAGTTTTATCTCAGGATGTCAGATTGTAGGAGCATGAAGCATTTAAAGGTTCTCAGAAATTACATCACAGTAAACAAAAATAACACACTATGGTTTGCTGCTCGGGTTATTTAAAGTCGACATATGATGCTGACCCCCTCTTTAAAACTCTCATATAGTGTTACAGTAATGGATGCCCACACTAAACGTGGGTGAAAGTTTCAGCTCATGGGGTAAATGTATGTTGGAGTGATCCCAGGAGAAGTCTGCAGAAGGCGCTAAATGGCTTGTTCTAAAAATTCCACCATCGCTCCTCGAGATGAAAACAAGAATTTCACCAGACGGCTTCAAGCCTCTTACATAGACTCTGTTCTCTCAGAACTGGAGAGCAGCCCTGCCCTGCCCTGCAGCGTTCTGCCCTCCAGGAAGGCCTCCCAGAGAGCTGGCCAATCGGAAGGAAGTGGGGAGGGGGGGCCTTAAAGAGACGGCAACTGAAGATGTTTAAGGCAGAGGCTGAAATTAGGGTTTTTACTGACGCCAGTATCAGGAAAAAAAAGAAGGATTTTAAACTGTAAATCTGCTCTTCAGGTTTCACAGTCGACAACATGGTGGTGAACACGAGGAGACTTTAAGGGTTAAACCTCCGACACCGTTCTGAGAGGAAAATGTAAACCTGATACACTAGATCTCTAACCAATGTGTGCGTGTGTGTTTCAGATTCCCACCGTACAGCAGATCCAGTTCTCATGACGAGGCCTGAACACAGCAGCTCCTCGCCTGGCCCATGCTCTGACACTCGCCGCAGGGTAACCGTGATCAGACGGAGGGGGAGGAGGGGGGAGACGGGCGTGTGCAGAATCCCTCGTGTACAGAGAAATCACTACCTGTTGAGTAGAACGTGTAGTTTCTAGCTGTGAGGTACCAAATGTTTTGGAGTGAATCCAAAGCAGCTGGGAAATTGAGGCTTTATTTTAAAGGCTAGTCTTATGATTACATTATTTAGTGGTTGGATCCTTTTTCGTGCGTGTGTGTGTTAATGTGTTTGCTTTTAAGCATTTTCCTCTTTTTGGGACGGGGTGGGGTTCAGGGTGGGCGGGGTTAAGGGGGATGTGTTATTGTAAGCTTATTTTTTCGAACGGCTTCTCTGTTTGAACCGAGAGAAGCCATGTTGATATTTCTCATCAGATCATGCAGCTCTTTTTGTAAGTTCTCAACATGTACCATGTGCTTTAATGTTATGTAAATCCTTTGAATAAAAATTCAAAAGTGATGTTGGAGTTTCATTTTTTTTTAACAATCACACTTTGCATCACTTCATGTTTAGCTTAGCTTAGTTTTTAGCTAGCAATTTCTCTCCCTGCAGGGGGCGACTTCACTGGTTGCTAAGTCGCTGGTTCAGACCAAGCGGTAACCTCCGGTGTTGAAAAATGAAGCCAATGCTGAAGTGCAAACTGCTGCATTTCCTCGAGTGTCCACTAGAGGCTGGCTGCAGAAGCACAGGAAGTCACATACACACCTATTCTAAAAAGTCTGTTTTTACAGTAGAGATTAACATGTTTACAGCCTGGTTCAAAAAAACAAATAGGTCTGATTAGCTCATGTCTCAATCGACACACACTGTACGGGGTGATTTTCTTTTTGATGGTTCATCCGTTTTGATTTGATGAAGGATAAGAGTTATTCACAATAAGGGGTGTAGCTGACCTGATTGACAGGTGGGTGCGGTGTAACGGTTTCTCAAGAGGCTTAACGACCATCGATGGGACTCCAGCGCCCCCTGCAGGAACAGATGGGTCACGTCACTCAGGCTTAGTCCGTTAATATTTACAGTCTATGGTTAAGACGCAGGAAACAAGAAAGCCTTTCTACTCGATTCATACACATACAGTACATACAGGTGCAAAAAAATTATAATAATAATTATTATTATCGAGGAAAATTAATTTTCCCCATGATTTAATCAGAAAGGGAAACTTTCATAAATTCTAGATTCATTACCCCTACAGTGAAATATTTGAAGCCTTTTGTGTGTGATTTGGGATGCCTTGTCATCTGGTGTTGGTCCACTGTGTTTGCTCCAGTCCAGAGTTAACGCAGACGTCTACCAGGAGATGTTAGAGCTCTTCATGCTGCCGTCTGCTGATACGCTTCATGGAGATGCTGATTTCCTTTTCCAGCAGGACACGTGGTATTGTCAAGAGGGAGATTTTAATCATGTTTTTGAAATTTTTGCCAACTCTTTTGGCGTAAACAGGGACCTCTCCTGAGCTCACAACTGTTCTGTTTATAAAATCTAATTTCCTTCCTTTTTGATACATCCTGAAGCAGGTAGAGTGATGGGAATATAAATAAAGCCATAAAACTACCCAGGAATAGAATGTGAATAGGGGCTTCTTTTCTTTTTTATCTGTAAGAATGTGAACTTCATGCACGAGAGGCTGTCATTTATTTATTTTAATGAACGTCTGTGGTCCTTCACAAAAACATTTGTGTCACATGGATGGATGCATAAAATACACCAGGAAAAATAAAGTCTCAGAATATTCAGGGAGAGTGTAGGATCTCAAGTTATCTGATGCACAGAAGAATTCAGGCGTTCAGTATTTAAATCACTGGGTTGTTCCACTACCATCATTCACTAAGATTACATCTGGTGTCCTGCCAAAGCCTCTGAAGAGTACGTAAAAAAGTATGAGTATTAATCTGCTGCTGACTCTTGTGTTTGTCTTCCCATCGCCACAAACTGTCTGCCAACTCAAACACCATCAGCCGCACGGATCAGGAGGAGACAGAAAGATCAAAGATGATAAAAGACGACAAATCAAGCAGTCATTCATCAGTTCAGGCTGACATCACCCGGGCTGGATACTCTCCATACAGATGAGCACCGTCACTGAGAAACACTGCCCCCTTGTGTTCAAGCATTCATATCACATGCTCTCAGAGGAAAATGCATAAAAAACCAGACCTTAAAGAAATCTTTGAGGACAGAAGGAATAAGAACCGTTAAAGGTAAAACATAGAGCAGATCTGAATAATGACAGGAGCCTCTCTGTGTGGAGTTTGCATGTTCTCTCCCCGTGCATGTGTGGGTTCTCTCCGGCTTCCTCCCACAGTCCAAAGACATGCTGGTTAGGTTAACTGGTGACTCCAAAGGTGTGAATGTGAGTGTGGCTGGTTGTGTGTCTATGTCAGCCCTGTGATTGGCTGTTGAACAGTCCAGGTTGTTACCGCACCTCACGCCCAATTAAAGCTGGGATCCCGCTCGCTCCCCCCACCAGCGACACTCAACGGGAAAAGCGGTATAGATAATGGATGGAGGATTTAAAAACATTTCCAATCTGAAGATGCCTTCAAACTGCTCGTTTTTTGCCACTAAGAATCAGAACATGTTGATTTTTTTTGTGCAAATTTTTTGTTTCAGCTTTTCCAGCATGGCGGCCTCCATCAACAGGCTTCCAAAGCCGCCTGCAGTAACAAATGGGTGACATCGCTCAGGCTTCGTCCGTCATTATTCACAGTCTACGCTCACTCACTTCCCATTAATGCCCATAAAAATGACATTTTTGACCGCCATGTAGTGAAATAAACTGAACGGAAACAACGAAGATGGTTGCTAAGCTAAGTTCGGTGACTTAGAGCTGAGGTAACACCTTTGCAGGCAGCCAGCCGCACCTACCTGTTAACAAGCCACCGATCTCCTAATGATGAAAAACTTTAAGCCTTAAAATAACAGATACAGTTGTTATAAAACTCCCAGTACACGTGTCATGAATATAGAACCCCAAAATGTCTTGTACAAGGTGGTAAATGTGTTAATTTCTGTGGTAAAATTGGAAATTGTAATATGGGGCCTAATGAGGATTGACTCACTTTTGGAGCAAGCCTCAAGTGGCCACTCGAGGAACTGCATTTTTTTGGCACTTGGGTGTTGGCTTCCCTTTTCTTTTCCCTTGATTTAAATTGTAAGTGTTCAGTGTTTCAGCCTGTTAGCGTGCTAACCTCAACACTAACAGAGACTGTGTTCTTGTGTGTTGTCTGTAAAAAGCCGCTGGCTGTGTCGACTCCTTCTGCTCCAGTTTAAACACATTGTTTTGGCTCACAGGAAATAGGGTTTAATCTGTGTACCATCCCTTCCCCGCCATTCTTTGTGGTTATCTTGTTCAATCTCTGACTTTATTGTCCCTCTTGATAAGCTAAATACCTCAACGTACATGTAATGTAAATGTAAAAATGTCATATTTCCTGTGAGTGGCCCCACCTCAGGGCTGGAAGTGGTCTCCACCAGGCCTACGCCCACCTGGCTCATTTCCTCCTATAGAACAGAGGGGATCGCCCCTCGCCTTGTTCCCCGGGAAGCTCCTGTTGGCCGTTTCCTGAGCCGCCCCCCCCCCCCCGACTCTGTGAATAATACGCTGCGGTGTCTGCCTGCGGGCTTGTACATCCCTTTGACAGACAGAACGATAGACACACAGTCTCAGAAACAGAAGAAGAAAAAAAAAACACATCGATCTTCTGTTTGAGGAGCTGCTCCCAACAAAGACACAAACACACAACCTCCACCCTTTCCTCTTCCTCCGTCTCTGCTGTTCTTCCTTCACATCCACCCAAACGTGTGTTAGATTTAAACCACTCTATAAATAGCAGCCAGACATCTCATATGGCTCAATGTAAACGTTTTACAGTGCTTTTATTCCCCAGAATGAAAGTTTAACAAGTTGGTGATGAACCTGACAATCTTTCCACCTGTGAGGTTTGAAGTGCTGAGTTTTTCCTGAGTGTGAGGCCCTCGAGGAAAGTCCACAAATTGAGTTTTTATGCTCTGGCAAACCTCCAGATAGGTGTTGCTTTAAAGGAAAACCTTATCCACACAGCAGCCATTCTCCTCTGATGTCACACTGTAGCTGACAAGCAAGGTATGTGTGTTTATTTCCTAATGAAAGGATAAGCACTCAGCTCATCCCAATTCCGCCCCTATGCCCAACTGATGAGTTACACAACCTAACCTGTGGCCATATTAGTCGCCACCGCAACTAAAACAGCATTGCCACCTTAAACAGACCGAGGCTGTGCTGATTCGAGCTCCAGGTAGAGACAATGCCGATACAATCTACCCTACCACATGGCCCCTTCTCGCCCTGCCAACTCGACCGTGTAGGCTGATGGAAAGCAAGAGCCAGGACATCCTCTGGGTTGTCATGTGGGAACCTCCCTTCATTGGTGTTTCGTCCTCCTGGGGAAGGAACAGACTTTGAGCTCCAGCGGCCTCCAGTCCCCCCCCCCCCCCCTCCCTCCTCCAAGCCGGCTCTCACCACCCACCACCCCCACATGTAGAACTTCTTTATCTTGTCTATCCTACCACATGGCCAAAAACAGCTTGTGTTAGATGTAAGAGTCAAGAATCAAGATTCAGGATGAGCAGTGTCCCAAGGTTTCAGAAGTATAATCCTGTGAAATCTTTAAGGTAAATATTTAATATAGAAGACATACACAGCATGATCTGGACAGCACATTTTAAACACTTAAATCACTCAATAACACAAACGAAAAATAACCGGGTGTTTCAGCACCAGACCGACAACGTCCATGTTTTACATGGTTAAGATGATTGTTGTCGTCAGTGGGGTCTGTTGGCTTCAAAGAGAGAGATGTAACGGCTGTTTCTGGATTAATAAAAAAACACTGAAAAAAGATCTTTCTCTGCAGGGATCCTTTCTTTAAAGATGTCAGACCGCCATGAACATTTCCGGGCAAGAATAAGAACTTTTAACGGAATGTAATTTGGCCGCAAAATCACTAAAAATGTCACTTTAAGTGTGGACTGTATGGCAAGAGAATAGATAAGATCTGTCTTCATTCACTGCAGAGGACAGTGATGTATGTTCTGGTTCTTGAGGACAGTTTACAGTGTCGGTCGGAGATGTAGCCATGTTAGCAGCAGCCTGAGATAAACCTGTGCTCTGTGTGCTCTATCTGACAGGGAGATAGAGGTATCTGTCCGTCAGCTCGACCCCTGCTGTCACTGATTCCTCGGAGGCTCCTCGGGCCTCGAGAGCTTCCCCCGTCAGGCAGCGCGTCTGGAGACAGTTCCTCCATCCTTCCATCCCTTTCTTATCCTACGTCACCTCCTTCCTCCCTTTAACCTTTGACCCCTCGTTCTCCCCGGTCCTCTCTGAGAGGGTAAGAGGATTGCACACACACACACACACACACACACACACACACACACACACACACACACACACACACACACACACACACACACACACACACACACACACACACACACACACACACACACACACACACACACACACACACACACACACACACACACACACACACACACACACACACACACACACACACACACACACACACACACACACACACTGTACTTAAAGGCTCCAGATGCAGCTCCACTTGGTACCAGGCTTCTGATAACAAGGTGTGGAGTGTTCTGCGTCCTATCATTACTATTACGTGACAGGCCTCCTCCCACACACATGCTCCACAGGGCAGAGGAGCAGACACTGAAAACACCTGATGGAAGATTTAATTCTCACTGCGGCCATCATCCCATCTCTGCAGCTAATAACAAATGTGTTAATATAAGAAACGCCTCCAGGAGTCGAGAAATGCGGCTAGAGAAATGAAGGCGTTCTTCGGCACACAACAACAAGCTTGAGACACGGTGTTTACGTTTCTCTTGACAGATTGGTTTGTTGTGCACCAGAGAGCACCACAATCAGCTCGAGTTTGCCTTGACCTGTTCGGAGCAGAGGGGATGAAAGTGGAATTTAAGTCTGGAATTTATACAAGTAACTGAATCAAGATCAAAAGAGGTTTTCAGAGTCAGTGCAACCTTCAGGGAGAGTATCTTCAGTCATCTACTGCCATTACTGATAGAGTTAATAGTCGAACGTTCATCAAACTGTTTTACATATGGTCTCCTGTAAGTCTCTTGGACTTTATTTAGACCCTGGTCCTAACAATGGAGTCTCTCTGAGTACCTGTAACAGTCCCCGGTCTCCAGGAAAGTCTCCCTTTTTACACATGCACTCCTGAAAACCTCTAGTAAATGTCAGGACAACCTGTTACCCAATCCCACACGTTCCTCAAAAGGTGAGGATTTCCCGGTTTGGATTGGAGCAGAGGTTGGGAAGGGGAGCTGTCTCAGGAGGCGAAAAGGAACGTAAGAAAAGTAAACGAAAACAAAAATTGAAAAAGAACGTGCTGGCGAGCAGTAAGCGTATGAAGCTGCTTCATAACGTGTACAAATCGCTGCTGAATATTACCTTCTGTGTTCTAACATCAGCTCATCCCATCTTCCTGCAGACATTTTTACCAGGGGGCCGGTAACTCTAACCCTAATTATAGTTGTAGTACTCGAAATCGGTGTAGATCTCAAGGCCGGTCTCAGGAGACCACTTTATGAAGGTCTCGTTTTGGAATCCAAAGCATCTTTACTCGGTCTTGTCTCGGTCTCAGAATGGGCGTACTCCGTATTTCAGTTTCTTATATATATATTTATGGTCTTGGTCTTGACTTGGTCTCGACCCCTAAATGTCTTGGTCTTGTCTTGGTCTCAGAGCACTCTGGTCTCGGGTACGTCTTGGTCTCGGTTGGTGTGGTCTTGACAAAACTACCAAATCTACAGTTTGAGCAGGAGACAGTATTCAGTCTGTAAAGTTGTGTTCTCATTAAAATGTTTTCCTTTAATTCCCCCCAGAAATCTAAAGACTACACTTTGTGAACTACATCCTAAACGAAAGATTGTGAGTTCAAATGTAAGTCACAGCTATCAGTCAAATCTATACAACAACAGCAAACTTTCAGTCATGGGCGGTGCATAAATCCGCTCTGAGTGGATGGAAAAAATGCAGCACATCATGGGAGGATTACTCTCTTATCTTTCTGCGGATGGTACCACGTCACGGGAGAATTTCAGAAAGCTATTGATGGACGGGGGAAGAAGCAGCGAAAGGAGCAGCGAGGTGGGAGGTTTGAGGGCGGGTGAGGAGGGGAGATGTGCAGGAGTTTGTGTGAGGAGATGGGAAGGCACGGGGTGGTTTGTTTGGGGGGGGGGGGGGGGGGGGGGGGGTGACAGTGAATGTTTGAAGGAGATCCAGGAGGTGCTGAGGAGGTTCCTGGTGGGGAGTTTTCGGGGGTACGAGGAAGAATGCACTCTCACATTCCTGGCATGCCCGCCTCATTGTAAGGGGCTAATGAAGCGATGGGGGGGGGAAGCACACGCTGCCCACGGCCCAGAGAGAAACCACTAAACCACTGGAGCGCTGGTCGGCACTGAGTGGCTGAGCTAACGGACGAGGGATTCAAATGTCGGACATGAGAGGGCATGGCTCGATGCCAGGAGAGCACACACTAACACACAAATGTTAGTATGGTATCATCTTGTCTCACATCATTAAAATCTGTTGAAGCTTTGGAAGTTCCTGAAGTTCCTTTGCTTTTGGAAAAATGTAATAAAAGAAAATCAACAAAGCGAGTGAGAACAACAACTTTGGTCCAAGACTTCCAAAGCTGAGGTCAAAGTGCTCAGAAACAGGGCAGACAACATTTGATGTTGGTTTGATAAATAAAAAGGTTTGTTATATTTGACATTGTGCTTTTACATTGTTTTAACAGTTTTCTGTGAACGGCTAAATGTCTGCAAGCCTCACTTCAATCGTTTTTGGTTTTCAGCATGCTGATGGTCCTCAGATTCTGGAACTGGCCAGAAGGAAAGTTTCACTCAGAGGGTTTCACTGCCAAAACCAGTGATGCGTTACATCAAATAAATTAACCTTCCTGCTGCGCCCGATATCATATCACCTCCTGATAAGGTCCTAAATTGTAAGTAGTATATCTGTAGGAAAAATAATGCAGGGTAACTTAGTTTAGCGTATGATCTGTTTGTAGATTGCTCCATGCTCTTGCTGCAGAAAACTTCAAAGCTTTCTTCCATATTCAGTTTGAAACTAAATCTCTGTGCATGTACAAAGATCATCTGCACTTCGCAGCGGATACAAAGTCTGAGACTGAGAAGTCTGTGATCAGCAGTCAAAGTGTCAAAGCATCAAAGAGGATGAAGAACATCCTTCCTCCATCCTGAGTCTCGGCTGACAGACCGACCAGCGACAGCAGAAACTAACTCGGTCACATTCAGGATGCTCTGTGACACATCCTTCCCCCCCCCTCCCTCCCTCTGCCTCCCTCCAGCTGTCATGTTCTCACTGATCTCAGCTCAGTGAAGCGCTGATGTGGCCGCAGTCTGCCTGTGCTGGATCCAGCTGGCCCTGTGAGGAGCAGCATCCCAGCCACACGGAGGTAATGGAGGGTGAAATGTGTGAGGAGCTCCAGGATCAAACCGCTCTCCGAACACTAAAACTAACATGACATTCCTCCCACCAGCTGCAGGAATCAGGACGGCTGCTGGCACTCATGCATGCAGGAACACATTAATGGGCTTCAGGAGAGGATCCTGATACTGTGATCAAAAACAAACTATCCTCATTTGCATAAAAGGAGGCAATAAAGAGATAAGTGACAGAGAGCACACATCAAACTCCACTTCAGCTCAACAATCGGGTTAGTGCTGGTCGAATCAGGCTTCAGGTTAAAGTCTAATATGGAGCAGAATTATTCTAAAAGCAACTGGTCTAATAAGAAGCTAATTCAAGTAAGTTTAGGTGATTTCACTGACTGACTTTATATGGCACAGCCAGGAAATAAATCAGTTCTTCCCTCACAAGAGCAGGTTCAGTTCACCGGTGAGGGATCAAAAAATGGTGAAAAGTGTGAGGACGCTTTGGCAGTAAAGACAAACACAGACTGGACCAAAGGGCTGGAAACTGGTGGCTTAAATACTGTGTGGAGGTGAGGCTAATCAGACACAGGTGACACCAATCAGGTGAGTACAACAAATAAAGCAGCTTGGGTTGAATGCTGCGTTCAGGTGCTCCTCGGAGGGTCCCAGTTTCCGACGTGGGAAGTCATTCTTCCGACCTTTTCACATCAGAAAGTCAAAATGTTGTTACATGTTGTTAATGTTGAGTGTATGCTACAAGAAGATGTAGATCTGTCATTCCACTTGGAGCTTTCCGTTGTATCCTGAGGGACAGACAGTGTGAGACCATTGTTTTATTGTTGTCACAGCTCCCGCACTTTCTTTTTTTATTGAAAACACGATGTTGTTAATCTATACTGTCACTTCATTGTAACTGTTCTTATGACATGTGCTGCTGACCTCTTGGCCAGGTCACGCTTGTGAAAGAGATCCTGATCTCAATGGGTTCTTTATCTGGTAAAATAAAGGTTAAAAAAAAAGTCTCTGTTACAAGTTGTATTTAAAGGCTTTATATGTGATTTTTCACACTTAAATATAATATAAATCAAGTATATCCTCTGAAAATAACTCTGTGAGTCATGACTGTCTACAATGGGTGTAACACCCGAGTCCCACTGTCTGTGATGTTTTCAGAGTTTTTTTTCTGTATGTTGACATCGCCGGCCCGACGGCTGACTCCTCCCCTCGAGTATAAAAGTTGTTTAATTGAGGGACTAGAGAAAAGAAGAATAACATACTGTACTCACTGCTTAACTGTGTTTCTAGATCACGCTCATTTCAGGTAAATTTACATGCAGTGTGAAGATACCAGCATAATAAAGATTGCTAGCATTAACATGCTAACCCACAATGCACCGCGAGTTGTTTTGGTTTCATGCTGGTGCTCAAGGGCGACATCTACTGGATCAAAAAATCGCATATAAAGCCTAAGCAAAACGTTGATGTGCAATACATGAATTATCTCAACATTAACAAAACATCTTTTACCATTTTGATGACGAATATGACGTCAGGTAGGCAAGCCGGGGAACCTAACTCTCTCCAGAAGTTCCAAATTGTTGTTCCGACTTGAGCAGGCGTTCATGTGCATTTTCCAACTCGGAAACAAATTTTTCGGATGCGTCCAACACCACATGAATGCAGGGTTAGATCCAAGTGCTCTATAAATTCACACTCATTTTCACCTTCTGTATGCACACTAAGTGTATCCATCGGTACACTAATGTTCTGAGTTTCTAGAGAATGTCAGGAGGACTGCCTCTGAAAGCCTCCTGATGTGATTGTTCAAACATAAACCTCACAGCAGGAGACTTTTCCTGTCGGATGGAAGGGGGGGGCGGGGGTGGTGGGGGGCTCTCCTGAGACATGACATGACGGAAAAACAGCAACGCGGAAGTGTCGGGTGAAGCAACAGGTTTCGCTCCAAGACGTTATAATGAGATTTTTTTCCCTTGAGATCTCAATTGTCAGAATCCCAAACTCAAAGGCAGCCAACCAGAGCATTAGCCTGGTTGGAAGGAAACAACAGTGATATAAATGTTGATCTCAGCTAGCTACAACAGGCTTTAAACAAACACTTCTACAGTGTTTCTGAACATATATTTGGGTAACCTGAGTGTCTACTGACCCACAAAATGTGAAATAAACCCATCCAGTCCTTTGTTTGTGGTCTGCATAAGTCTTACAACACAGAGGAAAATGCTCTGTTTCTAATATGCTCTCCTTGTGATGTCACAGTGGGATTCTGGTGAAAAAATAAAATAAAATAAAATACGCTCCCCTCCCCTGGTATCTCCACCCATGGACTGGAAAAGGGGTGCTCTTTAAAGATTTATTTTGGGGCTTTTTGTGACTTTATGATAGAGATAGGACAGTGGAGAGAGTTGACAATCAGGGAGAGAGAGAGAGAGAGAGAGAGAGAGAGAGTGGGGAATGTGGGAAAGGAGCCACAGGTCGGACACGAACCAGAGCCGCCCACCCTGAGGACCACGGCCTCTGCACATGGGGGTGCAGAGGCCGTGGTCATTGGCTTCACTTTTGAAACTCAGACGCTACATCCACTTTTTAAATACAGTCTATGTTTGAATCCAGATGTTCCAGAGGCTAACAGTAGCTTTAAGTGTCATTTAAAAACTGTGACTGGGAAATCTCAGACATTCAACAAATGTAAATACAGACATATAATCAGACAGATAGCCTACAGGCTAACACAAACACTCTGGTACGAAACAGCAGCAGCCTCCCTCTGTATGTACACACTCACACCATACCATGAAGGATCCTAATCCTCACACACAATTACACAACAATCCTCAGATCAGATAGTGTGCGTTTTGCAGCTCTGCAGTCGGAGCGTGACGCCTGATGTCTCATCTTTGAGGCTGCGTCTCTAAAGTTTTTATTAATGACTCCTAACTGTTCCAGTGGAAGGAAACACCCCGGAAAGCCTCCACACCCCTGATCTTATCGCGCTTGTTGTGTGTGTGTGTGTGTGTGTGTGTGTGTGTGTGTGTGTGTGTGTGTGTGTGTGTGTGTGTGTGTGTGTGTGTGTGTGTGTGTGTGTGTGTGTGTGTGTTTTTTTTAACCCAGACTTCCTCACAACAGCCAGCGGAGCTTGCAAACGCACAATAGCAGCAAGAGGATAACAAAGTCTTTAAAAAAAAAAAAAACTGGACGTGCTTCTTGTTGTTGTTTCATTTTGCATTCAGGGAAGAATCTGTCAGTCAGGAGAGATTTGGAGCGCGCTGAATGGAGGCATAGTGAAAGTGGCCTGAAAGCAATTCCTGGGACGTTTGTGAATATGCGTCGTCATGGCCACAAGCGACTGAGTCAACCTCGGTGGCTCCTGCAGGGCAACAATCCGGCCAAGCTCCCCGACTTTAATCCAAAAGCCAAACACAACGCCAGCTGGCCCAGCGCGAGCGTTCATAGAGTAAATTAAAGCGTCATCACAGACTAACGGAAAGAGGAACAAATGAATATTCTTCATTTAAAACTCAGAGAGGAGACACAACGAGGAGGGGTTCATTTAAGTGCTCTGTGAATAAAAAAGTTCTGTTTCACTTTTATAATCTGGTGACTCATTTTTATCATAAAAACAGATCTAAGAGTCAGAAACTTTGTGTTAGCTGTTTATGCTAACTGGTAAGGAAATGAGAGAGAGAGAGAGAGAGAGAGAGAGAGAGAGAGAGAGAGAGAGAGAGAGAGAGAGAGAGAGAGAGAGAGAGAGAAAACACAATAAGAACCAGGAGGTCCTTTGGAATATGTTGTGTTTTGGATTTAAAGGAAGAATGTGTGACTTTTTGATCCAGTAGATGTCGCCCTTGAGCACCAGCATGAAACCAAAACAAACTGCTGTTTGGCCACGCCTCCTCCATACTGAAGCCTCCGCTCTCCTCCAGAGACACACCTCCAACCCCCCTCCATTCGCGTTCTAATGAAGGAGTTTAGCGCAAGCGGTGGACAAAATCGTCCTCTGCTCGAGCTGCGATCGCCTGTGTCCTGCATTGTTGTGTTAGCATGCTAATGTTAGCGCTCTTTAGTTAGCTCGTAGCTTCACATTGCATGTAAACTGGCACAGAATGAGCGTGATCTAAAAACTCTTACTTGACATCCAAATAATCAGTGAGTATGTTCTTCTTCTTCTCTCTAGTTCTTGACTAAAACAGCTTTTATACACAAGGGGAGGAGCCGGCCGTCCCGTCCATGTTAACACGGCTCTGACAACAACACAGCCAGCGGGACTCGAGCTTCTCAGTATGGAGGAGGTGTGGCCAAACAACAGTTTGATTTGGTTTCATGTTGTTTCTCAAGAACGACATACTGGATCAAAAAGACGCACATTCTTCCTTTATATGAAACCAGTTGGATAAAAAGTATCTGAAATTTTGGTCGCAATTTTTCACGAGGTGGTGGTTGGTTCTTTGGCTAAACCAGTTGAGAAACACTGTTTGACATTATAACATCCTTTTAGCCTCTTACTCTTGGCCATCAGCTAACAGGGTCAGGCTGTACGTAATGAAATCTCTAAATGCTCAATAAAATGTTTCTTGAAGAAAACTTTAGGGGGAAGTTTCACAGCAGCTAAGTCTTTCTAAATGTGTGTGACGCCAAGTTAATTGTGTTCGATCCAAAGCTCCGCAGACATGTTGAACTTTAGCCTGGGTTGAAATGAAATGTTGGAGGATGGAGGCGCTGACTGCGTGGATCCAAACAGGCCTGTCCCGACATCAAACGGCGTCAGGGTCGATGTGACTTCACCCTGCGGCCTTGAGTCATGGACCATTTTAGCAAAGAATCAAAACCAGAGGAGGGAACACATTGTCTCACAGCTTCCTTTGTTATTCAAAATGTCCCGGCTGCAGAGAGTCCGCAGCTCTGGGATTGGACCGGACTGGGTCTGCCCCTGGTTCCTCATGATAAGGGAGGCAGGGGCAGACCGGGGGACTGGGCAGAGCTGCTGGTCTGCTGCTTACTCACACACACACTCACTCACTCACTCAGAGGCTGAACACTTTGCAGGAGAGAGAGGACAATACAGCAGCAAGAGAGAGAGAGAGAGAGAGAGAGAGAGAGAGAGAGGAAGGTAGAGAGACACTGAGTAACAGCGGTACACCAAGGAGACCACAGAAACACTCTCTCCCCCCAAATCCCCAACTCCGCTGCACAGAGAGACACACAAAAGCATTCTTGGCTTTCAGTTTAAACGGAGAAAAAAAAAAAAGTGAACAATACGTTGGGCGAGATCATTTACTCGAGATACAAATTCAAGCAGAAAGGCGTGACAGGACGTACGGCGTCAAACTCGCGCTTCTCATAAAGCGTCAAAACGTCTCCAAGGAGCGAAGGAGTGAGGGATCTGTGCGCAGCGCTGCATGAAGGATAAAAAACATCTGGGAGAAGAAGAAACAGGATGAGAGCGACTCTGAGGATCACATGGCTGCTGCTGCTGCTTTCAACCAGTGAGTACAGATTCAATCCAAAAACATCCTACACACCTGGGATTCTTCTCTGGGCTTCTCTGCTGGTGGTTAGGCGCGTTTTCTCTGTGAACTTTGTATCAAAGGTTTTTTTAATATTTGGTATAATATTCCCGAAAAGCTGCAGGGCATTACTGATGCTTTAAAGACAGAAATAAAACAAAGAGCATCATGCAGAGCTGCAGCAACAGGTGCGCACAGAAGAGAACTGTAGAAACAATCTGTAAGTTTTTGTTGGACTGCATGGTGCAGAAAGGTTTTTACATATCTGACTGAGTACAAACTGCAAATATTCAAAAGAATATTCCATAAGAAGAGGTTAAAGTTGAGAATTTAAAAGGTTAATTCTGCACAAAAGTGGCAGCAGGATGTTTTAAATATCAAAAAATAGGTTAATAATTATGCTGTGTTTCAGGTTTTATCACTCAGATTCTTTGCTTTAGTTTAGAGTACTGATCAAATATTTAAAGACTATTTTAAATTGCACTGTAAAAATCCTTCAATCAACATTAAGTTGCAAGAGTTCCTAACTTTTTTCCAAAAGAAAATTCACTTTAAAAGTGAGTGTTGCTGTTCTGCAAAAACAAATAAAGCCCCTGTGATGGATATATGTGTAAAGCTGAAGATGCTCAGGTATGTAAGAGGAATTTAAAAGTAGTAACGACCTCAAAATACTCAATAACAATGAGGGTAAAAGTTGCATTTTTAAATGTGAATTAGTTAAAAGTACGGTAGCATTAAGTTCAATATAGAGATTCAGTTTAATTCCATGTGAAAGTCCCATTTAAGTCCTCGTTCAGTGCCTCATTCAGTATTTTAATATTTAAATTCACAAGTTTTATGCTGTAACGGACTGCCAAAGTTAAAGTAGTAAATTATAAAACACTAGTCCCCGTGGCTCAGACTCAAACTTTATGAAAGAGAGAAATGTTTTATGTTGATGGAGGGGGAATTACTTTAAATAGTTTGTAATCTTATTATGTTACTATACAATTTATTTCATGAGCATATTTAATGTATTTTTAATGTAACATCTTAATGTCTGGTGCAGTGGTTAGTGCTGTCCCCTCACAGCGAGGAGGTTCCAGGTTTGAATCCCCGTCTGACAGGAGTCTCTCTGTGTGGAGTCTGCATGTTCTCCCCGTGCGTGTGTGAGTTCTCTCCAGGTACTCCGGCTTCCTCCCACAGTCCAAACACATGCTCGTTAGGTTAACTGGTGACTCCACATTGTCTGTAGGTGTGAATGTGAGTGTGGCTGGTTCTCTGTCTCTGTGATTAACTGGCAAACAGTCCAGGGTGTAACCTCGGCCTCTTGCCCAATGTCAGCGGGGATCAACTCCAGCCACCACGACCCCAAACGGGACAATTGTTATAGATAATGGTTTGATGGATGAGTTTTAATATCTTAATGAAACAATTTAGAAACACTGTTAAAATAAAGTAGTGGGGTTGCTGACGGCCTAGCAGTGAGGTCACGCCCCATGTTAGCAGGCTATAGTCCTCCAAGCGGGTGGGCGGCCAGGGTTTGAGTCCGACCTGTGTTTCCCACATGTCATTCCCTACCTCTCTCTCCTGTGTTTACTCTGTCCACTGTGATATCGCATAAAGGGGAAAAAAAGTGAAACAAAGTAGTGGAATAAAATGTAAAATGACGCCGACTTGTTATGTCTTAGATAGATTAAAGAGAACGTGAAACTTGGCGATAGAAGCTCAGAGTCATGCTGAAGTAAAATTGTTGGATACATGAGTAAAAGTAGCTTTCCTCTGCTGTCATTATGAGACTTTGAGACCCTCCAGCTGTGTGGTTTGATTGTATCGCTGTGCTTCAAAGTGTGAGCAGCAGCTTCATGTCGGAGCTGCCGCTGCTCTGAACCACTCGCTGCGTTTGGGAGTTTAATCCGGCCAGCACTGTTGCTGCTTCTTTTTGGGGACTGTGGTGAAACAGCTTGAGCTGAGATTTCAGATGCATACTTTCCACATGGAGAGGGAAGTTCTGATTTAGCCCTGAATACTGGGTTAGATTTGAGGATGCTATATTCGTACAGGCCTGATCTGTGGTGGCAAACGAGGGCAAAACGAACATGCTGCAAATAAAGGAAACAAGCTGCAGAAAGCTGGAACCAGAAAGTGTTCGATTGTTTTGATGCAATGAAGGAGAAATAAGGAGATGGAAACACTTTGACCAACAGAGTGTAAAAGACAAGTTTCATTATGGAGACATTGACATGATCATTGACACACAAACTCCATTTTTAAACATGAATTCAAAGTTTGAGCTATAAAATCCTGCAGGTTAACTTTAGTGTTGGACACATGAGGGAGCTGTTCCAGAAATCAACATTCATGCTTGCTGAGAACTTAAAGAACGGTTTGACACGCGATGAAGCAAGTGAGAAAGAAGTTTAAATATCGGGCTCTTAAGCTAAGCCCCTTGACTCAGGAAAGCAGTCAGCTGGATTCAGAGTGTGTCAGAGAAATGTGTCGTCTTGGTGAGGTTGACGGATGAACATGAATTAAAAGGTTTTCATTGGTTTAGAGTGTTCTTGCGAGTCTGCTTCACGTACACGCTTTTTAAAAATCGAAAACCTTCAGTGCAAAGAGTTCAAAAAATGTTTCGGAAATGTGCAGAAAAAAAGAGTCTAAGTTCTTAACTCGGTCTGTGGAAATCTACATTCTCTGCGTAGCAAAAACAACCTCCTGACAATGCTTCCTGAGGACGAGGGACGAACTTGAAGCTTGCTGCTTGTCAGCAACTCTCGGCTCTTTTTGTTCCGTGCTCCTTAGAGCTTCAATTTGTGCGCTAATTAAGGAGAGCGGCGTCCTCTCTGCAAAGACCCCCCCCTCCTCCTTGTTTTTAGTGCTGAGAACTTAAGACATGTTTGCAATTTTAGACAACTAACGGAATAAAATCTGTACTAAAGTGAGGATACGAATGTTTCTCAGAGCTGAAACATCTGCCCCCTACCCCCCCAAACATCCCACAGTGAAGGGCTGCCCAGTAACCCCCCATCCTGAGACACACACACACACACACACACACACACACACACACACACACACACACACACACACACACACACACACACAGAGGCTGTATAATGAAGTGCACTCTGACCCCCCCTCCCTCGCTCCCTCCCTGGCTCAGACGCAGTGAAAGTGTTTTTCTTTAATTACGCACCTGCCGCTCTCTCACTCTGTCGATTCAGAAGGAGGTTTTTTTTTTTTTTTTTTTTTTTTTTTGTATTTTGCGAGCGTGTGAAAAAGAATAACGTGCCCAAAAAGCGTCTGAGAGTCTGAAGGCTGTCGGCACTTCTTTCTCTTAAAACGTGCTTGTGCTTGTGAACGGGCATCTGTTTCTGTTTGAACAGCCCGTTTATCGCGAGTCGTGTTGAAATCCTCAGCATGTGCCGTGTGTTTTGCACGTTTTCACGAGGGCATTTAGTCGCAGTTTTGTGCTTCTGATGAGTTATTGATGCAAGTTTTATTCATCGTTTTTTGGTAACTTTTGGAAACCTTAAACTTCAGATGAATCTTCTCTTTGCAGATTTAAGACAATTTGTTTTTTCACTGCAGCTTTAAAGCACCAGCAGAAAACATTGTATATCCCTGAACATAAATACAGTAAGAGTTTGACAGAATATGAATACATTAGAAAATAATTGACAATGCCTTTTTGTCTCCTTTTTCATTCAAAGGCAGAGATTTACATGTGCAAATTGAATCCAGTTAAAACTCAAACAAGGTGAGACAGAAAAAAACTACACAAAACACTCTTAAGTCACATGATGAATAGTTGTTTGCACATAGTCAATAACACATAAAAAAAAGGGCTAGCCTCCTGTTTCCATGGTTATTTCAGATGCTCTTTGTCAGTTTGTGAAGGTACAACAAGAGGGGTAAGTCCCGGAGTCGGCTCGTGGATCTGATCACACTGCATGTGCGATTGTGCGCAGTCGTACGACCAAAATAAACAAATAAATGTCATAAATTCATCAGGAGCGATTTGAACGGTGATAGGTCGTCATGCCTCATTGAACACCGCACAAGAGCAGCGAGAAATCGTGCTACAAGCGCCCAACATCAAAATGAGACGTATGGCTCGAAAATCGGGTGGTTATAAATGAAATTATAACCTCTCTGACTTGAACAGAAACTGTAGCAAAAATCTGATCTGATCAGTGAAGTTTTGTCCAGATTTTCTGATGACCTCCTCGCAGACTCTTTGAACAGTTCACCGACTTCTCCGAGCTGTCTCAATGATATTCCATTTTTTTTGTGTATCCTAACACTTGTTCAATCCTAGCTCCAATGCTAAAGTAAGCTAGCACCATCATGTGATCGCTGACATATAGACGATCTGTATTGACCGTGTCTCCCCACAAATGTTTCCCTCCAGACTGGTTCATTTTGGGCTTCACATTTAATACATTTTCTCGCAGCATCAGTCTGTGTTTTTTTTGCATCCGCTTCCCCACTAAACCATGCGAGATCTCACAGTGAAGCACCTCAGTGGTTGACTGTAGCTCCGTCTAGCACGCATGCAGGATCATCTAAAGAGTCTGTAGAGAGTTGTGAACAATTCTCTGAGAATCTTGAGACGTTTCTCCCCATGTGCAATGTAGTTCATGAGGAAAGTGCTGTGCTGCTGACTCATATCTCAGCAACACAGCGTTCCTCTACTGATAAAGCTCCAGACAGCGCATCTTAGCGTCTCGATTTCACTGAGCATGGAGTAAACAAACCCCCGACAGCTTTCTTTCTAACTGCAACTGCTGTCATCTGATGGATGACTGTAGAGATGTATCTGTGTTGCTATTTTCTGTGGTAAAGAATATGGTCAAGACGCTTAAATCAAAGTCTCACACTGTGCTGTTGTGACTTATCAAATGCTCAAAGGTGATGTCAGATGTTAAACGTATCTGTTGGATAATGGAGTGTAGGACGAATCATCAGTTATCAGCTCTCTCCAGGACTTCCTAACCCCCACGCTGACCATCTCTGTGGTGCGTACAGGGGTTCATGACTTGTCCGTTTCCTACAAGATAAGAGTCGGTCTGTCGGAGAGCAGCGGCCCGGGGGAGACTCGGGCCTGCTCGGCACATCGGCCTACAGGAGAACATGGGAGAGGACGGAGAACAATAGATCGGAAAAAAAACACAACTTTATCAACAGAGCGGTTCCCAAGTCGGGCGTGGCGGCGGCAGACGGCTTTGAGTTCTCTCTCCCACTCGGAGGCTTTGAACGAGCTGCATGGCGGAGACACAGAGAGCAGAGATGTGAGGAAACAGAATATTCCAGAGAAATGTTCGGAAAAGGGGCTTCCTGGAAACGGAGAGTTGATTTAAGCCACAGGCGGACTGTTGTTCAGACATTATTGTTCTCAGGACTAATCAGGTCAAGTCATCATACAACACTTTTAAAGGATCTATTATCCTCACTTTCACCTTTAATGATGTCAGTCTGGGACACTTGTGAGATGTGTAACTCAAAAACCTCCTCATGTATCTGATACTGGCGTCAGTAAAATCCCTCAATTCAGCCTCTGCCTGAAACGCTTCATTTCAGCTGCTGTCTCTTTAAGGCCCCGCCTCCCCACGTGCCCAGTCTCCTCCCATTGGCCAGCTCTGTTTGCAGTCGCAGGGAAGTTTGAGTGAGCTTCCGAGTCGGTGTGTCATACAATGTTGCTCCATGCCTTGCTCTGATACGTTGCATGGCCAAGTCTCACCGAGTTCTCGTAACTTCTCGTTCAGAGCGTCAGGAAACCAACAACTGTGTATCCTGTGTTTAAAAGAACATCCCCTATGTTTAGTTAAACATCCAACATCGTAACATTGCATGTATGTATTTAAATTTGGATGAGCAGAATAGATCTCCTTTGAGACATTTTCGTTTAATCCATTGTAAAGGAACATGCCATCTATTTTAAGGAAATAGTTTCTTAGATTTCCAGACTTGAGGTTCAGTTAAGTTAGACGTAACAGTAAACATTGCGTTCCGTTCTTTCGCATTAATTAGAAGATTTCCTCTCCAAAAAAAAAAGAAAGAAGGAAATTCAGGAACTTGTGACTCTCAGGATGGCACAAAGACATGTTTGAACCACTTGTTTTGCCTCACATGTGTCTTTTTGGAGCTTTCTTATTTTTGCGTGAAAATCAATCAAACAATCATACACGAAGAAACCATAAATCACAATGTCCTCATATACAAATCACCCCTGAATTCCACCAGATGCGTGTTCGGTCCGTCTCCACTGCTGGTTTTTACTTTAGTCAATGTGAGAGCTTCTGCTGGCTCCTCTCCGCTGCGTCTCAGCTCCATCCCAGCTCCGGCAGTCTGAAGCTCTCTGCAGCAGATACACAAGACTTCTATACCAGTGGTTCCCCAAATAGCATTGACCTCAAAAGGGGACCCCCTTTTACAACATTTGGCGACTTCACTTCAATTCTTACTTTCCATCTGCTAAGTTTAGTCTTTCAATGTTCATGCATCCTCGATTGCACCAGGACGAGGAGTTTTTTTCGACCTGTACCTGCGAACACAACTTTGACGAATGAACTGTTAACCTCTCAGGATAAGATAATTGGAGGAACGTTTTATGTCTTTGCAAACAGATCTTTATGTCTGTTATTGTAGCTGCAATGATCCCATCCGTGATGTTTTGAAAAAGGTTTTGCAATGAGTTTGATTTGTGGTTGGTACAGTCCGTTTGATTTAGAGCTGAATGAAAGCCAAAGAGAAAGAAAACAAGAAGACGTAAGACTCAAAGTTATTCTGAGAAAAAAGATGTTCTGTTTCAATTGAGCAACCACATTTCCTGGCCTGATTCAAGGACCCCTGAAGGTCTCGTGCAGGCCCCTGAAGGTCTCAAGCAGACCCCTGTAGGTCTCGTGCAGAACCCTGAAGGTCTCGTGCGTGCAGACCCATGAAGGTCTCGTGCGTGCAGACCACTGAAGGTCTCGTGCGTGCAGACCCCTGAAGGTCTCCAGGATCCCTTTAAGAAAGAACGCGTGCTGGATTTTGTTTTCAAGGTCCGCTACGGCAGGCATGTGGCCTCAGGTCTGCTTCAGGGGAGTGAATCTGTTCCCTGTAAAACTGAACGTTTCATCTCTGTCTCACACTCTCCTTCACCTCCACTGTAACCCCACACCCCCCCCCCCCTTTTACCCAGCATGCCACGCTGCACAGCCAGGTGTCCGTTAATCAGAGCGGAGGCTGGTACGGCCGAGGACCTTCTCTCACCTCCTCCTCCTCCTCATCCAGAGCCTCCTCATTCCTCTCCTCCCTTCATCTCTCCCTCCTCACTTTCTCAGCACTTTTTCATCGGCATCATCACTTTGTGTGAAAACTCCCCTCGCTGCTCCACATTCAAGGTAAACACTAAACGGGTGTGTGTGGGCGAGTGTGTGAAGTGAAACATGTCTACAAATCGCTCTCGATTCTATGAAAACAACAGACAGGGTGCATTCACACTGAAAGCAACTCTGGTACGCTTTGTTGGATAGTTTGTTTGGTTTTGGGTGGTCTGAGTGCTTCGATGAACTCCGGTGCAAACTCTGGTCTGCTTCAAAACAGGGGGTCTAGGTTCGCTTCCAAGTGCGCCAGAGTTCGGTTCGCCAAAGGTGAGAACACGATCCGGACCAAAGAAGGGGAGCGAACCAAAAGCAGTGGATTGTGGGTTGAATCTGGCCGTCTACAAACGATGTCAAATAGGTTGGCTAACGTTAGCATTGCCAACCTTCAGTCCTCCTTACATGTTTAACGTCCACATGCCTGTGCTGAGTTTGACCTGACACATTACTCTATCTCCATTTTATAGATGAAAATACTGACAAACTTTCCTGGTGTTTACTTTTCGGGGTCATAGTTCAGCGTTGGGCCGTAGATGGCAGTAGCCACCGATTGGAGGTACAGCACCAGCTAATGACGGATGGCTACAGTACACAGCGTTTGACAGGCTCTGAGTGCGCTTAACAAAACCGGACTTCATACGAGAAAGCGACCTTACATACTTAATTATAATTTGGTGTATTCTTGAACGCAGGAATAGTTTTGATTTGATCTTTTTTCTGCTATAAATTCACCACATTACAAACATTTTTACTCACTGCTCTTTTTATCTAATTTTACCATCTGAGAAATGTCTGTCTGTGTGTGTGTGTGTGTGTGTGTGTGTGTGTGTGTGTGTTTGTGTGTTAAAAAGGGGGTTTGACGGCGCCCTAACATTGAACTTTTACCACCAGCGCACCCCACTGCAAAACACACGTGAACACACATACCAGTCTGGTTTCCAAGGACAGGGAGTGTGTTGATGGAGGATAGTGTGTGCGATGTTAAATGTGTGTGAGTGTGTGTGTGTGTGTGCGCGCGTGTGTGTGGTCATTTCCCTGTGGCGGTTAGATTTACAGCATCTCAAACCCCTCTTCACTTTCTCCCCCTCCTCCTCCTCCTCCTCCTCCTCCCTCGCTCCTCCCTTTCACTTGTCGCTCTTTTATTCCTGCAGTGTTCTAACATTCACAGCTCCTCATCCACCCCCCCTCCCCCCTCACCACAATGTACAGAGCCTTCCCTCCCTCCCCTCTTCCCGCCCCTAAAAGCCCCTCTGAGTCCCACGAAGCTTTGAATTACCCCTCTGATTGGGTCGAGGACGGGGGGGGGGGGCAGCTGGGGAGCCTGAAAAGACCCGGGTCTGCAGTGAGGGAGTATCCAGCGCTTGCATGGCTGCACGTGGGGGCCGGAGGGGTCTTTGTGTGGCCTGTCAGCAAGCTAACGGGGCAGCTTTGTCCCGCGGGGGCTTTGAGCCGACAGCTACATTTATTTATTTACTCTCTGCAGTGTATGTTCACGCTCAGACGCACATCTAACCGCGGTTACAGTCAGAGGGCCGAGCAGGCTGCACGGACGACCGACACACACACACACACACGTACACAAGCTGAATCACTTTTCACACATTCTCACATCTCACAACTTAAAGAAGAAGAAGAAGAATTTATACTTTATTGATCCCGTGAGGGGAAATTTGTTTTTACACTCTGTCTAGTAAACATGCTACACAAACATAGGCTGAAATACACACACATGCACAAACAGGATCCTGTGGACATGCACTAATGGAGAGGTCTCAGAGTGAGGGGGCTGCCCACAGTGGGTGCTCCTGAGCTTGTGGGGGGGTTGGGTGCCTTGCTCAGGGGCACCTCGGCAGTGCTCAGGAGGTGGCCTGGCGCCTCTCCAGCTACCAGACCAATTTCCGGACTTGGTCTGTGCCGGGACTTGAGCCGGCGACCCTCCGATTCCCAACCCAGGTCCCTGCAGACTGAGCTACTGCCGCCCACTAAAGTTCTCCCTGTTGAATGAGACGGGACGGGGTCTCAGGAGGCAAGACAAAAAGACTCTGCAGAAAATATAACATGGTGGACAAAGTAACTCAGTCCAAGCTATAATGGCAGTTCTCTTATAAGCAAACATACTGGCCAGCAGAAAAAGAGTAAGAAGCCCCTTCTTTATTTTCACAAAGTTTAACACTGGCTGCCCACCAGTGTGTTCACACAGCAGCTCACCCTGACTTCTTGCAGAAAATGTCACCAGGGAGCTGGCAGGAAAAAAAAGGTCTGGAATAGTCCGGAAACTTCCAGGAGTTTCATGCATGTGTGAAAAGTAACAACCGTCTCATTTCACTGTTCATTCTTTAACTCTCCTGTTTTGGGGCCCGTGAACAAAACCATTCCCTTAAACAAACTGGTATCCAGTTCGGTGTCAAAGAACTTGACTGGCGTGTCGACCGCTGACCGCAGCCGCCATCAAACAGTCGGGATTAAAGAGGAAGACAAACATTTCCCCAAATTAGAGTTGGACGTTGCTAATGGTCTTGTGGCTGAATGGGAACAAATGATATCAATAGTATTAGCTGAGGCAGAGAGCAATAAACCTGTCCCCTCTGTTTCTCCAGTGTGTGTGTGTGTGTGTGTGTGTGTGTGTGTTCATTGGGCATTTATTTACAACATGGCAGCCAGGAAGGGAAGACAATTTAGCGCGTCTCCACCCTCAGACCACACCGCCAGCCTCCTTTAACGTGCGCGCACGGAGGTTCTCACACTGGACAGGATGGGGGTGACGCCCTCGGAGACCAAACACTGGGGCCCCCTGTAGGGAGGGCAGGGAGACAGAGAGCACCCCGTGGCCTCCCCTGGACCTCCACTTAGTCTGAGTGAACTCAGGCTAAACAACCGTCACGCTCCGCGGGCCGACAACAGGAGCAGCTTCAAGGGCGGATCAGGACGCAGAGGATTGGGAGATCTAAGGATCACATACAACTTTCACTGACGGTCTTTAACTCTTCAGTATTGTAGATTTTCTGATCGCTATGGAGGACTATTTGAAAGTTCAGCATTTCATCTGAAAACCCCAAAGAAACATGTCATTACCAGGACTTCATGCAATATATGGTGATTGCACTCAGGTTGCACGACATGAGAAAAATATGCAATATGTCGCGTGATAAACACAGTTCAAGTGTTTTTATGAGCTATAACTAAAAGAAAAACAAAGTTCCTTAGGTTTAACTCAACACCCATTTTTCCAACCTAGATTTTAAAAAAATCCAAGAGCACATTTTTCACCACTTTTCATCTTATCAAAGGGTAGCTTACAGCTCGCTTTAGCTTCATCTGACTGCATCGAAACGGACCCGAATGCAGACTTTGAGGTTCATTCAACTTGAACGAGAATGACCAAAACAAACAAGAGTTACAGGAAATTAAAGGTCCACAAATAAAATGATAAGGCGCGGGGAAACGGATGAAAACGAAAGGAGCGCAACGAGGACACGTTCACACCAGAGTTGAAAAATCGAACAGGCCGAGGATCTGGGAAGGTCAAAGACTTTGTACGGTGAGGTTAATCAGGGACAGGTGAGACAGATCAGACACAGGTGAAAACAATGAAGGCGGGGCAAATGATCACAAAGGTGAGGAGAGGAACACAGATAGAAGGTAAAGCGATACACAAGTTACAGTAACATGACAACAGATGAACTAAATACATGACTTAAAGGATATGACATGACAGACACATGTTAGCTGTCTTTGTGTAACTTATATGAATGTATACATAAACATCAGTGGGAACAATAGAATCAGCTGGCACTAAACCAGCATTCATTCGTTGAGACGTTTAACAGAATTAGAAGTCACCGTCAGGATCAAATCAACAGAAGTGTTTCCTGACGCTGCCGAGAGCCAAGAATGAGAGAGGAGAAGAGCCAGGGAAAGGACAGCAGGTCGGTTCTCACACCCCCGTCCGTCTGACCCCCACACACAGTCGGCCGGAGAGGACACACCCCGACACAAACAGAATAACAACACATGCAACATCACACCGTCTACACTCTCCGAGACGAGATCCACACGCTGAGGTCGGAGAGGTCGTAGAGACGTAGAGGAAGTCCGTGCAGGTTTTTTATTTTGCTTTGTGAAAAGGCAAACATTTTTTTTTTGTTCCAAGGCAGCAACCTCTGATGCTGAAAAAACGAAACTGCAGTTCCTTGCATCCACTTGAGTCTGGCTCGGAACGCTAAAGAATCCCCAATAGGTCCCGTAAATGAACGTCCATTTTTTCTGAAGAAATTAACACGTTTACAGCCTGCTAAAAAAAAAAACAGTTTTGGTGTCTATAGCTCATGTATGTATTGGTACACACAGTACACAGGGTGATTTGCTTCATAACTCCATTTTTCTTTTATTAAGGTTGAAAGTTATTTATTATACATTTGCATAATTAGGGGTGTGGCTGAGTTGATTGACAGGTGGTCGTGTTGTAGCTGAGCCCCGCCACTTTTCCTCTTGCTAGGTTGAAGGTTGAATCGAAATTATGCTCAAGTCAGCATTTCCAATATGGCGGCCGCCCTTGTTGGGCTTCGTAACGCCTGTCCAGAAACCAGTGGGTGACTTCACTGAGATGACGTCCATGTTTTCTACATGGTGAGTCTATAAGTGGAGTAATGTGCTGCTGAGTTGGAGACAAAAGACGGGAGGATGGAGTTGCCAAAATAAATGTGAATAAATAAACGAATAACAACAGACATGAGGTGCGTTTGGTCTGTATCAGGGGCGTACGTGCAGGTGTGTGCGAGAGCATGAAGGGGTGTGAGGTGTTGAAGAACACAAAGAGCTACATCAAGCAAATGGTTGGTTTAGCTCGGAGAGAGAAAGTGGAACAGGAAGCTGGCTTTTTATTTCTAGATCAGATCGAGCAGGATGTGACATCAACTTCTCGGCACCTCAAAGAGAAGACGTGTACATTAGTACAGAAACACACACACACACTACACAGAGATAATATTCTAACTGAATATTTGCATCATCCTGTGCAGATGCAATACAAATTCATGCTGCTTTTTTTTTGGGGGGGGTAAATGTAATCTTATCCCATAGTGATTATTTTTTTGCCACTTGGAGCCAGTGGAACAAAATGTTAACTCACAGCTGTTATCTCTCTTCCCTCCCTGGTTTCCAAAACAGCCACTTCATTTAACATCTGTCAGTCGAAGAGCATGAAGTAGTAAGACTTTGTTTTGGAGCTTTGCTTTAGCTCACCGTGTGAACTTAATGTATGATTCAATTCATTCAACGTTCATTGTCCCTAGTTAACTAAAGCCGTACCTAACATGTTGCATGAAGTTTCCTTGTAACACATCACATCATGTTATTTTGTAGATCGGATGACTTTACGTCCATATATATATAGTCTTCGTTTAGCTCTGATTGGGTGGCAACAAGACCTGAGAGGAAAATAAAGCCCCTAGTCAGGCCTGTCCAACCGTGGGGTCCCAACATGGGGTCACGTGGAATTCAAATGAGGTTGCGTCATCATGCTCCGTGTTGCCGAGTGCCTCAGTTTGAGAGTTTGTGATGATATTAATTCTTCAGATAACTCACAATTATTTCATCAAGATAATTCAGATATTTTCAACTGATCAGCTTCTCCTCAAATAAGTTATTACTGTGATTCTATTAAGAATTATTTTATACCGAAAGTGTTTGAAGTAGCCGGTAAAGCCATTAGAAAGAAATAAAGCAGGAAAAGGGCGTTTGTTGTGTTGAAACGAGACGATGGCAGAGGTGGAGGATTGGATAGAGCACAGGTGCTGATGTGTGTGTGTGTACGTGTGTGTGTGTGTGTGTGAGTGTGTGTGTGTGTGTGTGTGTGTGTGTGTGTGTGTGTGTGTGTGTTAGAGGAAGCAGTGTGCTGAGGAATGTGTGGGTGAGGTAAAAACAGCCGGGGTTCTGATAGCAGCAGATCGGTCGGTGCTGTCGAACACTAAGAAACAGACGCGTCACTGACAGATGGGGTCAGCGGGGGTCACAGCGAACACGATGCCACTCCTGAGAGAGAGAGAGAGAGAGAGAGAGAGAGAGAGAGAGAGAGAGAGAGAGAGAGAGAGAGAGAGAGGAGAAAATGATAAACAGATTTGGTGGAATTTGCTGGCAGTTGAGCACTTTTAACAGGAAAGGTTTGGTCACTGTGTCATCTCTGGAAAATTATACTGAACACCAGCCTATCTATTCTCCTCTTAAGATGTGATGCTGGAAATTCTCACGGTTTCATGAGCTAAACGCGCCTCCCTAGAGTCTCCACTTGTCACCCAGTGGAAGTCCATCAATCAGTGTATCTATTAAGGCAGCGGTGGCTCAGTTGGACAGTCAGGTGTTCGATCCCCAGCTCCTGTAGCTACATGTCCGATGTGTCCTTTGGTAAGACACTTAACCCTGAATGCGCATGTGCGTACTTGTGAATGTGTATGAATGGATTAGTAAGTACTGATGGACTCTTTACACAGCAGCCTCTACCATCAGTGTGTGAAAGTGTAGATGTGACCTGAGGTGCAAAAGCTCTTTGAGTAGTCGGAAGACCCGTATTTAAGTTTCTACAAATAATTTGCACAAAACCAAGGTTTGAATAAGAGTCGACAAATCTGACACGCTGTCACACAGTGTCGACACAGTTAAAGGCCGTGGACACTCGTCTAAATCAAAGTCCTCCTGTGAGTGCAGACCCTGACAGCGTGTCTCTCTTTGTCCCGTCGAGCTGTCAGCTGATAACTTCAGTTTCCATGTGTTACGGAGAGAGCGCAGACTCGGCTCCACCAGCCTCCACTTCACCACAACGGACTCTTATCTGATCTCCTCCTGACATTAACCTCATGGTGTGTTCAAGTGTTGTGACAATTTAGTTCATTAACGGTTTAAAATTGAATTAAATAAAACAGAAATATACTTTGAAATTGTACAGATGAGATGAAAAACCTTGAGAGCGTTTAAAAGGAGCCTACCTCACCTGACATTGAAACTAAAAGCATCTTGTCACAGAGTTACAAGCTGATTTTTGTGGTTTTAGAAATTGTAAGAGGGGGAAGAACGAAAGATGTCATACATAGTTAACAAAGGCCACGACATACATATTTTAACGCCCAAGTTGTGACTGATATCAGGAATGTTTGGTCAACGTGTGCTCCTGTGGAGTCGAGTAATTGAAGATGAATTAGCTCAAACATGCTAAAAGCTCCTTAAAGTAGCTACATGCAAGTGTTTTTGTCTCCGTATGAGATCCAGTGCCTCTGTGAGTGTGGATGTTGTGTAGGTGGGTGGAGGTCAGAAATCTTTGGGGAGGGTAGGAGGGGGGGGGGGGGGGGGATGTGTGCCATTGTTTTGCGGGCTTGGAGTCAGCCGAGGATTGTTGGAGGGGCACTCCGAAGGGGCCGTGGTCGCGGGCGTGGTGCTTCCAAGTTTATTGTGTGCGGCATCCTGTCCTGGTGGCTAAAAATAAAGGAACAGAAGAAGATGGAGCGCCGAGGGTGAAGCTCACAGCTGTCCCACCTGCAGGAAGTCAGGGAGCAGAGGTCGCCATGATCACCCTTCAGAGGCCCTCGACTATGACTTCAGAGGCAGTCTTTTATTTAGCGTTAATGCTGTGCTAGTCAATATTTATATATAAACAATGGAATGAATCACAATGTGTTAATATGTGTATTAATAAGTGCCTCTTGTGGTGAACCAAACAAAGAACTTTCACTAAAAGATCCCCTCAGCTGTTCATCGTGTTTGAGCCATAGACTGTATGAAGTGGACGTAGCTTCTCGGTTTTAAGAGTGAAGCCAGTGAGCAAGTGCTTTACAACCTGCAGTCTTCCTAATGTCCAGCAGGGGGCGACTCCCACTGGTTCCGATCAAAACCCACATTGCTCAAGCTGGATGTACATTGGCGGATTTCAGGCTGTTCTTGATCCGATTTTGAGTCGTACTGAAATGACTCCATCGGCTGACATTTCCTCAATGTGTCTTTTTATTTCTTGGAGTTACGCTGGAGAACAACGGTATTGTGGTAACGGCGTTGTGTCTCAACATTTTGCTCTATTTCCCAATGTTTGTATGCAATGTTTCTATGAACATTAGTGCATTTGAACTCCTTTTCCTGTCACACTTGAACGCTACATCTACTTATCTTTACAATCTGTGCGTTTTCTGGTTGTACCGCTGCCCCCTAGAGGCCAAAAAAAAGAGGAAGAGTAGGCGAATCATTCCCACTGGCTGATGTCTTTTCATTGTTAGTCTGCTGTTTGTAATAATTGTGTTTTTTCCCTCCCTCCACAGGCTTCCTGTTTCACATCGTCTCTGCAAACGCTGACGCTCAGAACATCACTTCTGCGACAAACAACAACACTGACTCAACTGCTGCCACGAAGGCTACGACAGACGCTCCTACAAGCATAACTGTAGCACCATCTGCTAATCTGACGCAGATGTCAACAAATACAACTGCTGTATTTGTAGATGTCAACAAAATGGCCACCACTCCCGCTGTCACAGTGACCACTACCGCAAAGCCAACAGATAAACCAGGTTCCATCCAACCAGCAGCGACCATCGTCCCAAACAACCAGCCAGCAACTACCACCATTAGCCTCTCTACTGGGTCTACAACTCAGCTGAACAACACGTCCACGACCCTGAGCCCAGCTGTAACCACCGACAGCAGCAGCGTTGGTGGTTCCGTGGTTTCCTCCAGTGCTCCCATAGTACAGACGACAAAACCCTCTGGATTCAGCGGGGTGTCCCCTAGCACTGGATCGCCTGTAACACAGCCGGGAGGTCCAGGTAGTGTGGGGACTACAAACCCCGCAAGGATCTCGACAGGTGCTCCAGGCCCAGGGCAGCCGGCCACGAGTCACACAACCATCACATCCAGGATGAGCCAGCAGGGCGGGGGAGGAGGTGAGACGACCCCGACAGGGAAATAACACACCTGAGTGACGTCACCTGACCTCGCCGACTTAGCTTAGGGGTTAAAATTCGGTTCGCTTTTGCTGTCTTAGTATGTTCCTGGTTGGCTTGGAGGGTCGTGCGTCACTCTCTGGAGACAGTCTCTTATCTGTGATCTTGTCTGCCGTTGAAGGTTCAGAGAAAATGACCACGACGATGACAAACCAACAGCCGACGGCATCGAAGGACCCGGGGCCTGTTGGGAACACTGGGACCTCCAGCTCCCCCCCTACCCTCACCAAAGCAGGACCTCTAGCAGGAGGAACCTCAGGGACCCGAGCTGGAACCACTGCCCCCCAGATCCCAACCACCTTTGATACGACCTCAGTCGCTCAGCTGAAGACGTTTGTGGTAGGTTTTTTAAGCTTTTTTTTTTTTAACACATTAATATATTAAGGATACTCTGATTTGTTTAACTTCTGTCTTTTTCTGTTTGTTCATTTTCTGCAGTATTCTCTAAACACGGGACAAGAGGTAAGATTTCATTTTAAGTTTTGTTTCTTTGAATCTGCATCAGACTCTTTCGATTCCTGAACAGTCCATGTGATAATAAACACAGTTCCTCCACGGTCGCTCCTCAAACCTCTGCCATTGTCCCGTCCGTGGGAGGCAGACCCGCACCCTTCCACTCCTTTCTTCTCTGACATTCACTCCCAAACGTGCGGACTAATTAATGATGTCGCGTTATTGTGTAACATCCTGCAGGGAGAACAAGAACAATAAGACGTGTCGTGTTTAATAATCTACCTTCATGCTTTCATCGGGGCAGCTGCTCATACATTTACTGACGCACAACTTTTCTCTCCTTTTTGAAGACACAATATTAAAGAAAGAATTTGCAACATTTAAGACGATGTGTCTCTGAGTCATGACTGTCTACAATGAGTGAGAAGCTCGAGTCCCGCTGGCTGTGTTGTTGTAAGAGTCATGTCTACATGGACCGGACGACCGGCTCCTCCCCTTGAGTATAAAAGCTGTTTTAGTCAAGAACATACTCACTGATTATTTGGATGTGACGTAAGAGTTTTTAGATCACGCTCATTCTGTGTCAGTTTACACGCAATGTGAAGCTACGAGCTAACTAAAGAGCGCTAACATTAGCATGCTAACACAACAATGCAGGACACAGGTGATCAAGGGCAATTTTCGTCTGCCGCTTGCGACTAACTCCTCCAGGCGAACGCAAGTGGAGGTGTGTTGGAGGTGTGTCCCTGGGGGAGAGCGGAGGCTTCAGGATGGAGGAGGCGTGGCCTAACAGCAGTTTGTTTTGGTTTCATGCTGGAGCTCAAGGGGGGACATCTACTGGATCAAAAAGTCACACATTCCTCCTTTAAAAAACAGCTTAACAGCTTGCAAGAAATTGAGCTGCTGCTACGAATAAATGATGAAAGAGATGGTTTAAAAACATCCATAAGACACAAATCAACTCAAGGATTCATCTGGAGTTGTGTGTAATTATCTTCAGCACTCGACCCGTACATCACTCCCTCCAACTGTAAAAACATCGACACCCCGCCCCCCCCTCGAGAGGAGTCTCTGGGTGTTTCGTCCAGACTCTGAGTTTTCAGCAACCCGACAGGAAGCAGTGAAGCTCGCTATAGAAAAAAAAGATTCCAGTCACTGGATGGAAAAGTGTCTTAGTGGGAACGCTTCCTGCCTTTCACTTGTTTCCGACGTTCCCACACCTCTTTCATATATACTCATACTGTCTGTGTGGTGTCGTAGACAGCAGTAGTCCTCCATCATCATCATCATCACACACCAGAAATAATCCTCTCGTCACCGCACAGGAAGATGTGACCTCGGCTGCAACATGTAACCTTCCTGTCCAAACTCTGACACTCACTTAGAGGCCAAGCTGAAATACATAATGTGTCAGTGGATTTATTTAGTTTGTTTGAAATTGTGTCATTTTTACCTTCAGAAAGACGAAAAGCACGAACTGGTGGAGGTGTGCAAGCGGCTGATGGTGAACCTGCAGGATGGAAACTGCACCCTGACATGGAGGCATCACAACGACAGAGTCCAGTTTGACTGTGTGGAGATCAACGGGAAAGGTAAAGCCGCTTTCTCCCCTCTGGAAGTAAAAGTCACATTTATTTAAGTTTATATAAACTCCCTGCTCACAAACTCATTCAAACTGATCTTACAGTAAAAACCAACCTGGCAACGCAGATCTATGAAGAAATCAACAAGGTAAGAGTTTTTAAACTTCTTTGAACATGTTTGGGCTCTAAAGTGACAATCAGGTACAAAAGGTTTTGGAGTTGCTCCAGTGGATTGCATGAAACAGGCCGTAATGATGCAACTTCTCCTGACCGCAGATGTCCACTAAAGGTCTTGATTGTCTGTGAAATGAAGGCACTAAGAATGAGGCAGCAGTAGAACAGCAACTCCAACAAGAAATGTCTGAGTTATTGTCCGTGGTGGCTTTGAGCAGCGTGATGTAAGGGACGTGTCTGGTTCAAAAAAAGGACCAAACAAACAAAAAAACGTCGTTCCCTGTAATGTTGTCACTAAGAATAATAATCTGAGTCTGTCAGCGACACTCATGCTTTTCACATACGTGGGCCTGAAATACACACAGATGCACAAACAGGACCTGGACGTGCATTAATGGAGACATGTCACAGTGGGGCTGCTACACACTGCTACACGGGTAGCATGCCAAAGCTGTTGGGTGTCTCCTCCTTCCACACTTGTGGTCCGCACCTGGTCTTAAACCGGCCATCCCACGGTTCCCAACCCATGTCCTTACAAACTACTGATACTGCCGCCCCCAATCCAATTCTGTGGACACACTTTGATTGGCTGCATTGCCCCCCCGAGCGTTATGTTGCAGCCCATCTTAAGACTCTTGGCTGAAGAACTCACCTGGATCAATTCCAAACTATTTGTATCTCTCAGTCATTTAGTACCCAGAATATGTATAAAGAGGCCTCAGGTAAAAAAGAAAAAAGAAGAAACCTTTATCATCAGAGTGCAGATGTCAAAAGTATTTTGTTGTTTTCTCCACTTAAAGAAACCGACGGATAATAAAACCCTGATCGCCATCCTGGCGTCGTGTGGAGCTCTGCTCATCATGATCGTCATCCTCGCCGTCTGTGCCTCACACCACCGCAAACCTTACAACGAGAACCAGGTATGATCACACGCCACACGATTCACACATCCTTTCTTTTTTTTTTTTTACCTTTAGGGACAAGACGTGTTCCTCCATAAAACGTTGGTTTCCTTATGATTCATAATTTAATCTTATGATATAATAATTTTAAAAAAACAGATGCGATTGCAAATTTCTTACAGGCTTCTCTTTTTCAATCTCTGCAGCAACACCTGACGGAGGAGCTGCACACGGTGGAGAACGGTTACCACGACAACCCCACGCTGGAGGTGATGGAGGTGCAGCCGGAGATGCAGGAGAAGAAGATGGCGCTGAACAACGGGGAGTTCAACGACAGCTGGATCGTCCCCATCGACAACCTGCTGAAGGACGACATGCCCGACGAGGAGGACACTCACCTGTAGAGACGACGGCGCACACAGAAGAAGAAGAATTAGACGAAGAAGAAGAAGAAGAAGAGGAGGAGGAGGAGGAGGAGGAGGAGACGGGAGGACCTGGCTGCTGGAGATTCTTGTTCATGGATCAAGAAATGACTTTTCATTTTACAAAGAGAACAATCACACCCCCTCATACACGCTGTTTAGATTAATTTCTATCATACTTTAAGGATGAAGAACCAATGAAATCTTTCATGGAGGCCTTCTGAGCTTAAAAATATGTTTCTAAATATGTGCCTACACAGTTTCTACACATACAGTATCTTCTTCAGCTGTGACTTCCTACAGAGCATAAATCCAAACGTGATCTCCAGAAAGTTCCCAAAACACAAAGAGCCTTGTGCCTTTTCCCCCCCCGACTTGATTTGAACACAAACGTGTTCAAGGGCGAGTCAGGTGGCGAAGAAAACGGATCACTGTGCTCTGAAAAACCCGAGACGAAGACTGTCACGAGCGGTCAAATCAACGCCAGCTGCCTCGGCGGTCCTAGTGTTACTAACATAGATAAGATGACCTCAGGATACTTCACAGCATCCTGGTGATTTTCACTAGTGCACGTCGGCGCTGCCAGTGGCTCCAACTGGTGAAACTGAGTATTAAAACTTAACGGGGAGGGAATGTCGGTTTAGGAATAGGACAAATGAAGGAGTTTAATCCCAGATGCAACATGTTGACGCGAGGATGTACGGAAAGCCTGAGAGGACAAATCACTTAGTTAATTTTTAGTTCTGATTTTGGTTTAGTCTTTAAATTCAAGGCCTTAATTTATGGTTTCTGTCTTTATCTCTCTCGTTGTTTTGCACGTTTTTGCTCCTCCACACGTGACTGGGCTTCAGAAAGTGTTGCCCCTGTATCCCCCCCTCATGGGCGGCCTTGCATGGAATCAGAGTTTAACACAAACTCAAACACAATGCCAACGACAATTTGCCTGTACAAACGCTTGTACCGCAATAGAGGAGAAAGGAATCATCTAATTAGAAAATAAGTCTTCACATTTGTCCTCTCCGGTTCTCCGTTACACCAAGATATTACCATCGTGTTTTCAAAAAGATCATCAGTATTTAAACGCCTCATTTTAAAAACAAACATACACAAACACTTCACTGCTGAGCGACAGAAGCCACAGAGTCTGACGGGGCCAAAAGCACAATCACAACAAGGAGTTTTAAAAACATACCAAATATTTATACAGAATCAGTCCGTCATTATTCAGGATTTAAAACTGAGAGACACTTCCTGTTTATCTCCTTCACTGAAGCTTCAGTGTTTATCCAGCTCTGCATCGGTCTGTAAACCTTTCTGTGTTCTAACCTCTCTCCATTTTTCAAAAAGCATCTCCAATATTGATCCTAGTTTGAGCACGTTTCTGCTCGTGGAGCTTTTTAGGTCGAGTACAATCACTTCTATCTGAACCAGTTCTCTTGCCCGCTTCCATCGCTGCAACACCTGTTGGTTTGACCTGATAACTGCTCTCATATCTGGCAAACCGAGGGGCGTCCAAAACGGCCGTGTGGGGGTGCCTTAAAACCGCCTACCTTCTCTGGTCCAAACAAATCCAGAGCATTCAGGAGCAGAATCTAAAGTTAGAAGGAGGACATACTGGCTGCTGCATTGTTGTCAGAGAAGCCAGCACTTCAACATAGCATGTTTCCTTAATGTCTGATCATACAGTGAGGTCACTTCATCATTTCACTCACTACACATCTCACTGATCGGACCTTTAAGATTTCATTTAAAAGTCAAGAAGATGCAGAGACTTCCCCTATGAAGCAATAATCCTCTAAACCTCCACAGTAAGTCAAACAATAATGATTGAGATAACACCGGACTGATGACGCTCATTATGTACAAACATGTGTCGTAAACACTGTAAATATTTGTATTTTTTCACGGTTGCTGAAGCTGGAGGGAACGGAGTCGAAACGACCCTGCAGCAGAGCCGGAGCACATTTGAACATTTGTCTTCCCTTTAAGAAGTTAATATATATTTTCTTATAAAAACAAGTGAATCCGTCAGCTTGGGCACTCCAATCCTACTTTTGTTTCTATTACATTTGTGTGTTTATAATTTCACTTTTATACACTATAGCTGTGCCGTTTGTCACCAAAGTACGTCACCAGTATTTTATGTATTTATGGTCTGTTTGCTGTTGAAGGCGAACAACAGGGGTCTGACACACTGGAAGCTGTAAATTGTCGATCGCCGCGGCGGTCTTGTTATTCTTCATTTTTCAGATTTGCAAATAAAGGAAGCTTTTTTTTTTTCCACTTTTGGTCTGTCGTTTGTCTTCTGCCGAGCCGCCTGTAATACCTGCACTCCGCCACTAGAGGGCAGAAACACCACAGAGACAAGGAATTAGGAAAACCTGAACAAAATACAATCTTTATTCATTATATACATTACATACAATGCAATACTACAAGGCTTTCTACACATTCACTGTTTCCACAGAGTAGTGCTCACTGATCGGAGAGTACCAGCCTTTAGACTCTCGAGGGGCCCACCCAGGGGGGGTCCGGAGAGAGGGGGCGAGATGGAGAAAAACATCACAATAGAACAACATTTCATCCAGCAAACACTATTTCATGGAGCAAAAACAAGAGAAGTATTTGGCATTGTGTTTGTCTTCTTTACAAAGGTGCTTTCGTTTATTTTTTAAACACAGTTTTCTTCTGGCACGAGAGAGAAAAAAAAAATGCTACGGCAAAGCGTGATGCACCCTAAATGTTGTCAAAGTATAAATAATCCCTCGCTTGGTTATTCCACTTTCTGAGTTTAACACCGTTTTTTGCTGTTGTTGTTGCTCCGGGGTCAAAGAGGCATGGAGGAACAGAAACATGAAGGGACACACCTCCTCCTCCTCCAACTAAACAAACTGAAACGCACAAAAACAACAAGAAATATGATGATGACCTTCGAGGGAGATCTGTCTCGTTACATTTTGCAGGTTTACTCGACTTGTCTGGACAACAGGCTCCTTTCTGTAACTTTTTTATGACACGTGCAGATTACTGAAACACACCTGTGAGGTTGAGATTATTAGAAGTGATGATAGGTGCAGCAGGAGATTATTGCACTTCTTGAAAAAGGACATTTGCTGTAGTGTAGACACTGATGTTTTGAATTTGAAACCATGACAACGTGATTGAGGATGTGAGATTATAGATGAGGTGCATTCAATCCCGCCGAAGCATACACCATAGGATTGTGTAGCCCTGTTTCTACGGAGAGGCCTACAATCACAGCCCGATGTGCACCTCCTCAAAAATCTGACTACAGACCCAAACGATGCACCTGCAAGCCCTGTGATTGGACGGCTGGATTTACATTTCTGGTTTCGCCGCTGCTGCTTTCAAAATTCTGCAGAAGGAAGAACGCTACAAGCCAGGAAAATCAACTACTGCAAAAATATTTATCAGCTCCACCTCTAACGTAATACGCTCTTTTTCGGTTGCCATGGTTTCCTGCACACAAACAAGCAGAGGATGTGGCGGAAGCGAAATCTAGTGATGTAAAAACTGCGTTTGTAGTCGGAGCATTGCAGAGCTCGCAGACACAAACGCACAACTATGTAGTGCTCACATCGGCGTAGCTACAGCGTACATCCGATGCAGAAGTCTAAACCAGGCTTCGTTCAGTACATGTCAGCCCACTAGCTTTAAATCACATCTTAAAGGAGCAGTGTGCAAGGTTTAGTGGTAAAGACAATCATAGAGTTGTGCACACAGCTTCTTGGTTTCTAATACAGGAGGGCTCTTTGACCTGCATTCTATCTTATGGCCAGCAGGGGGCGACTCTACAGGTTTAAAAACAAATAAATAGATTAGGCTGCGTTTCCACCTAGCGTTTCTTCCGGGCAGGAAAGTGTTGGCTGTGTGCTCGGGAGTGTCTGCATAAAGTGTTTGTGCTCTGAGGAGTAAACATCCTGTCTGCATGACAACAGTCTGTTGACAACGGCCGCTGCTGCTGTTTTATATTCCCGATCAGACGAGGAGCAAAGAGGATGCGAGTACAAGACACGATCCGTTGGGGGAAATACTACGGGGAATATCATACATTTTAAAAAGAGCGCCGGTGACGTCAACAGCGTCACTCTGAAAAGTTGAAAGATTTTCAACTTGAGCGCTCGATATAAAAAAGCTCCTTCAGACGCAACAAACCCACCGCACGTCTTCATTTCAGCTGATTACACACTCATGAAAACTGATGTTTTCTATTTCCCGTCAAACACAGAGCGCCTCGTTTCTTTCACACCCAAATCTTTAAAGACGCTGTTAGTCATTTTAGGGAATTGCTGCAAATCACCAGCAGGGCGCTTTAACTGTAAAACAAGAGCTACAAATGTAAATCAGTGTCCGTAAAATGCTCTAGTGAACTGCTGCACGTCTGGTTTAAAGTCTCAGTGCACATTCTAATTTGATGATGTAACTCTGGAGCTCATAGTTCATTTGCAAAGAATCGATTTGATGCTGCACGTTACACATAAACACATGCTTTGGTTAACAGTCGCAGCGGATGCACCCGAGGCAAAGAGTCGCTCAGAGTTCACAGTGTTTGGATCACACTAAAACTGAAAAACAATCTGATACTTGCAGCGCCCAGTGTACAGAGGATATAGGCGTCCTAGCAGCGCCCGTGGGTTTGAGTCCGACCTCGGTCCTTTGCTGCACGTCATCCCCCTCTCTCTCTCCTCCCATCATCTCTTCAGCTGTCCTTTCTAATAAAGGCAAAAAGGCCCCCCCAAAAAAACCACAATCCGTTATGGTCAAACTGAGAGTCATGGAAGACGATAAGAAGACTTTGAGCGGGCAGTGCGCATTTATAAACACAGAACCCGCTGACGGCCTAGCGGTGAGGTCGAGCAACACGTATGGAGGCTGTAGTCCTGAAGGGTTTAAGTCCGACCTGTGGCTCCTTTCATGCATGTCTTTTCTCTCTTTTTCCAATTCCCAACTGTCTGTTGTCCTCTGAAATAAAGGCATCAAAAAGACCGCCGCAAAGAAATCTTAAGAACAGCTCGAGGAGCCGACACGCGTTGGTTCATTATAAATGTTTCTGGCCCGATGAATTAAAGACCTTTTCTACTTTTCAAACCATCCTGCATGCCTGGACTTGGATTATTTATACCGATGTGTTTTATGGATTTAAGTCTTTCTTTCACATGAGCTCGAGAAGCGCTCCCGTTGTCTTTCTCTTTTTTTCACATCTTGACGTATCGTCGTCATGTGGTCGTGGCATGAATAAGATAACACGAGACAGATTATGGGGTTTTCACCGCTGTAAAGCATGACGGTGAGTCTCAGCCTTTCTACTTCACAAATCCATTCAGGGGCACGTTGAGGAATTTTAAGAGGGAAATAATTACACCTATGAATCGACACTTAATGAAAATCATGTTCACACACTATGATAAATAGACCCAAAGAAAAGCTTTCCCCACTCTTATCTTCAAACGTATTTCTGTCAGCAGCACTTCATTCACACACCTTTCGTTTGAATGTATTCCCAATAAGTTATAATAGTTAAGTTATTATATATAGAGAGGTGCTGTATATGGACCCTGATTGTTGTTGTTTTTTTTATGAAGAGGGATGAGAGAGAACAAAATCTGAGCACAGAATCTGTTCAATCCAGAGAGTTCATATATGTATATTTACATTTTCTGTACACCAGTTACAGTCTGTTCATTACAAAAAAAATCAAATCTTTTCACTTAAATCCAACCTTCAGAGGACGTTTAGGCGGGGAAAACCAAAAAAAGAGATATACGCAAGATATATATTAAACTCTATCTCGTAGAATTATTCCTCCATAATTACATTTCTGACTTTTTTTTGGCCGTCACATTCAGGGAAAAGCAAAACTTACCGAATCAAAAGTTGCACGACAGATGCTGAAAGGTTACCAAATGAACAGATTTTTTTTTTTTTTTTTTTAAATCCGTGCAAGACTGAAAAGTTCCTCTATGTCGTGATCACACTTTCCTTTCTTCGGATGAATTAACGACATGTGATTTTGAACTAAAGTTGTGCAACAATCCATTTGTCTGATGTGCTCCAGATGCCTGTGGTCGACTGTGTGGGCGTTTGCGTGGGTACAAAGCACAAATCCAACAGTTTAAAAAAAACCAACTCTTTAAAAAAAAAAAAAAAAAAAAGACCGCAAACAAATGCAAATCCTCCTCTTTTTTTTTGGCCTTCGCTTTTCTAACGAGGGGGGAAAAACAAAGTAAAGATGAGAAACAGAAGCGTTGTTTGGCAGAGTTTAGAGCGGCTCTGTGTGTTCCAAGAAATCTTCATTACCAAGAAAAAAAAAACCAGGAGGGATGTCTGGGGGAGAGTAACACACACGTCAGGCTGATGTGGCGCTCTGCTCACAATCCAAATACCATAGTGTTGTTAGTGTGTGTTTACCTCACCCGCAGGTAACAGCAGGAGGCTCCAGGTGAGGAGTTGTCCCAGTAGCAGGGTTCAGGAATAGAAAAATAACTGGGCTCTTTGTCCTCCGTCCCCATCAGGTGCGGCGATGGGAAGGTGTTCAGTAATTCCAGCAGGTGAGGTGAGAAGAGAGGAGGAGGGGGTGGTGTGTCCGGAGTGGGAGGGGCTAAAGCGTGATGAGGTCTACTAGGTTGCCCTTTGGGGGGGTCATGCTGTCTGGGAAGAAGTTGACGAGCGTGTCGAAGAGCTGCGTCCGCTGAGCGTACGTCTGATCCACGTCGGAGAAACCTGAGGAGAGGAGAGGAGACCAGATGAGGAGAGGAGAGGAGGGGAGAGGAGACCAGAGGAGAAGAGAGGAGAGGAGACCAGAGGAGAAGAGAGGAGAGGAGACCAGAGGAGAAGAGACCAGAGAGGAGAGGAGACCAGAGGAGAAGAGGGGAGAGGAGACCAGAGGAGAAGAGGGGAGGAGACCAGAGGAGAAGAGGGGAGGAGAGGAGAGGAGAGGAGAGGAGAGGAGACCAGAGGAGAAGAGAGGAGAGGAGACCAGAGGAGACCAGAGGAGAAGAGAGGAGAGGAGACCAGAGGAGAAGAGAGGAGAGGAGACCGGAGAGGAGAAGAGGGGAGAGGAGACCAGAGGAGAAGAGAGGAGAGGAGACCAGAGAGGAGAGGAGACCAGAGGAGAAGAGGGGAGAGGAGACCAGAGGAGAAGAGGGGAGGAGACCAGAGAGGAGACCAGAGAGGAGAGGAGAGGAGACCAGAGGAGAGGAGAGGAGAGGAGGGGAGAGGAGAGGAGAAAAGAGGAGAGGAGACCAGAGAGGAGAGGAGACCAGAGAGGAGAGGAGAGGAGAGGAGAGAAAAACTCGAGTTCAAATCTCGTCCTTATCTAAATGCAAATGTGTCTTTTAAACGAACAGAGACTCTTCTTACCCAGAGGGATGAAGTCGGAGCTGGACTTGAAGAGAGCCGAGGGCAGAAGCTGGAACTGAAGCACAACACAAGAATCTGAGACTTGCTCACGGCATAGTATTGAACAGAACACACGCGTCTGACTGCAGCAGCAGCAGAAAAATACACCTTACCTGGACAGATGGTCGTTAGAATTTACAGCCCAGGCTCTCTGCATAAGCTACACGATTCTTTAACTTCCTCTGACTCTCATTACCTTTCCTGTCACTGCATCCCATTCTCTAATCTCTGCACTAAAGACAGCTCCAGTACCTCTTTGGTCTCATCCGGGTCCGTGTGGTCCACCGTGAGCGAGAGGTCGTTCTGCAGATACTTTAGTGCACTCAGTGGCTCCGATTGGGCTTTCTCCTCAAACCTGCAAAATCAAAACACACCGATGCTTCAAACAGTACACACAAACAAACACAGCAGGGCTGCAGTTACATCTGACAAACACTAGGTGGCGACAGTCGAGCAGCAGAGAGTATTCCTCGGCTGTGTAGTCAGGCTGCCCATCATGACACAGATGGATGACTTGATTTGACTTGAATTAAAAGGTCTTTCACATCAGAAATATTACTTTTTCATTAGATTTTAAGATTAGTCATCGTCTCTACAGTTCAGAGATGTAACTTTAAATCACTTGATAACCATAAAGAGGACACATTCACAGACCCACGCTGAATGAAATGTAAGTTTCCGTGCAGGATTATAAAACTGTTAGAGTCTGTGACTAATCATTTCACAGAAATCTGTCGCAGCTGGGCAACACCCTCATCAGTATAATCAGGTCTGTGCTGCCGCAGGAAACATCATGCTGGATTATAAGCGTCAGTAAAACACGCAGCACATGTCCCAGAGTGACAGGGAGGATATGATGCAACACACCTGTACTTCCTGATGAGGTATCTGCAGTGTCGGAGCAGATACTCCTTGGAGGGCCGACACAGTTTGAGGGACCAGAAGTCGTCCAGACGCATCTTAGGAGAACACGACTTCCCGGGGTTTCCACCAAACAGGTAATGCACCTGGAAACACACAGAGAATACATAGTGATGATGTCATAGTGATATTCTGTAACTCCGTCTCGCCATGCAAACACAACAAAAGGACCAGAAAGAATAAAACTGACCTCTTTTTACTTAAATTTGAGGATTGAGCATGTTATATGAGGGAAACTATAAAATAAGAAGCTCGTTATGTCAGAAATAAACCCCAACAGGACGGTGCAGGTTCACCTCGGGGTCGTGTCTCGTCTTTTCTGCCCCTACCCTCTGTTGACCTTTCCTTGTTTCTTCAAAAGATATTTTTGGCCCTTTTTTGCCTTTATTAGATCGGACAGCTGAAGAGAGTCGGGAAACATTGGGAGGAGAGAGCGGGGGCTGACACACACATCTTCTCTGCTCCATATACTGCCCCCTATCGCTCATGTCGGTACTGCACTTCGCGACCACATAGCGTTACTTTTTAAGGCTGTGCACAGCCGACACTCCAAACAGACACACAGAGGCATTTTCCGAATAGCCACAGTTCAGAGCTTCAGAGTTCAGTAGACTGAACCATCGTGGTCATTCAGTGGGCATTTTTTGGGTCCACCTCAGTAGACTGAACATTTCAGCATGGATACTAACTTCTGTGTTTTGTGCAGTATGGTTTGGATGCATCCTTTCAGGAAATGAGTCGTATTTTAACACCCACAATGCTGTGCGAATTGGAATGTAAAACGTCACTACACGTGCGCCTCCAAATCAAAACAAACTAGGATGAAAAAAACAAGCCTTTCAAATGTAAAAAGTTATTAAATAGTTTAAAGTTATTAAATTGTTTACATGCAATGTGAAGTTTTGTTTTATTTACTGAGCCATGACACATCTGAGCTGGAGTGTCAATAACACGAGGCGGGCCAATGACGCCACTTCCACACTGAATGAATCAGTCGAAGTAGAAACAGATATCGGCATACTGAGCAGTAGGTCCTAACAGGATACAGCACGGAGAGAAGGGACTGTCTACTGTCAGATTGTGTAGGAACTTTGAAATTCTGGAAGCACCCAGAGCCTCTGGAGCAGCCATAACGCTAATGTGAACACATATTTAAAAGCACATTTATCTCCTACCTAACAGGTCAAATAGTAATACTGCTGAATAGAAGAAGCTAAAACACATATATTCTTTAAAAACCCTGATGGTTAAACAGTTTAATTTGTGTTTTTTTTGTACTTCTTATCTGCAGAGTTTGAGTCACAACTGGATTTTAATCTTCTCCACAAGTTCAACTCTTTGCTCTTCACCTGCTTCAAGTCATTAGAAGTCTGACTGTAATGTGCCTCCATCTTCTGACAATGTTTTTCAAGAGCGGATGAAGGAAAAAATGTTACTCAGTGTTTATGTGACTGTGAGGAAGAAGAGGAGCCAGATGTGTGAGTGTTAATGCAGCATGAATTAAAACCTGACAAAAGCTGAGCTGAAACTCGTATTTCAAGAGTTGTTGGGGTGTTACTATTTGAGTGTTTGTCAGAAAATCTGTGTGATGGTGTGTGAGTATTTGTCTGTGTGTTACCTTGTGCATCTCATCGTAGACCAGCTGGTGTGCAAAGCGCGGACATGGCTCCTCCTCCTGCAGAGCTTTACTCGGATTTTCTTTCACCGCCTGATCGTTCTTGTACACACACGACCTGGAGGAGAAAGAGTGAACACAAAAACATCAAACACTCGCTGCAGCCTTCGAGGAAAAGCTGTTCCAACAAATTCAAAGTCTGTTTTGCATGCACACACACACACACACACACACACACACACACACACAGGCCTAGCAGAGAGGAACATGGTCATAACGCTGCAAGTGTCTCGCTGACTGATTTCACTGGACACAGAGTACAAGAACAGCTACTGGAGTCAATGTACCAGAACAGTGAAGGCTGCAGCCTGTTCTCGCACAATCACTCATCTAAACATGACATGTGCACACACGCATGCAAACACACACACACACACACACACACACACACACACACACACTGGGAACATGCTGTTCCCTGGTGGAGGGCTGAGAGGTCAGGAAATGCCTTGAAATGTGACAAATGTGTGTGTGTGGTTGTTTGTTGTTGTGGTGAAAATGTCTGTCGCAAAGAGCTGCTGCAGATGGGGCTTTCCTGCAGGCCTGTGTGTGTGAGTGTGTGTGTGTTCTCTTGTTGTTGCTGTGTCACGTGTGTGTTTGTTTGTTGTTTCGTTTTTCCCACCAGTTGTTGCGGGCGATGTCGTAGATCCAGAAGGAGTTGCGGACGTTCTCCTCCCGTTTGTCCTTGTCCTTGCTGAGGCCCGACAGGACGTGGATCTCGTTCAGCTCTGGGTCGATGGTGGCTCTCTGTGTGAAGCCTGTCATTGGCACTGCGGAGGGGGAAACAAGTAATGAATTAACAAAATGGTGGATGAATGAATAAAAACATAAAACAACAGCAGCAGCTTAGACTCCGCCTGAACAGGTATGTGATCATTTTATGTTTTTTTTCCAGGTCTAAAGTTCCTGTAAGCATGGAGAAAAACAACCCTTATAAACACAAAAAAACAAGATTAAGTAACAAGAGCAAATATAAATCCTTAATATCACAGCAACTAGCTGCCATGGCAACAAGGACCTGCAAGGACAGAGCGAGCAGAATGCAAACTCAGCTCGATATGATGGAAATGCCGACACACTGTTGTTCTTCAGAGGCCTGCTGTGGGTGCGCTGTGTCGGTTATCAATTAGAGCAGATCTACGGTTCGATGATTGAAAGACAGAATAGATGTATGTGTGTGTGTTAGGACGACATGCATGCCTCATACTAGTGAGATCACAGATTTCATAACCTCAATGCGTCTCTTGTTGATTCCATTTTACGCAGTCTAACTGAAGTAATTCATATCGCATGTTTTGCATTAAAATGCATTTTTTCAAACAGAGAAGAAATAAGAACAAAGTGAACTTCATGATAACCTGCATGGAGGGTGGTACAAACACAGTAAGGGTGGTTTCACACTAGGGACCCGGGCCCGGATCCGAGTACACTTGACCCCTACACTTTTCCCTGTTTACACCTTGCATTAACATCCATCCTGGGAAATCGTCTGTGGATGGAAGCAGATTACACTTAAATACGATGTTTACACCTTGCATTACTAATGCGTCAAAGGAAGAATCTCAAATTCTTCAAAATTCATGGATTTGGAATCTCTGTCTTGCCCTCTGCAAACAATTTGTTTTTGTCTTGTCTCGTTACCGAGAACAAAACTCGACTACAAAACACTCCCCGGCTTGTCGGCTCGGTCTCCTTTACTTCTCCTTTTTTGTCTCGTCTGAGAAGAGAGGCCACTGCTAAACGTATGACATACACTCCGAGTAGTTTGCAGAAAGCCCTGAACTTTTAGACGACATTTGTTTTACAATCTCTAACAAAACTTTAAAACAGATTGAAAAGCGATTAAAGTGCGAGCCAAAACCAATTCTCTGTTTACTAAAGTCAACAATATAAATCTTATTTAGCTACATAATAAACTTTGACTGGATTGAGACTTTAGTTCAGGACTTTAGCAGGTTTGTTCGATTGTGTAACCACGGAGACTAAACTCTTTATTGGCAGAACTCTGAGCGGATTAGTTCTCAGGATCTCGTCTGATTGGTTTTAGCATTTCTCTCTGCAGAAGATTCTCATGAAGACAAAACAGAATGAGACACTAATCTAACCAACCATCTTCACAGAACCACAAACAGACAGCGACTGGGATCCATCAACAAAAAATCTGACTACACTTCAACTGGTTTTAATTCAGAGGCAAAGCAGAGACTCTGCACAGTGCTTCTGCTGCAGGGCAACATCCACATCATTTTAATAATCACACCGATATCCACTAAATCACCTCGACATGACTCAAAGTAGGAGGACAGACTGACAGCAGCCTGGGCGCCACTTCTGGTGTCAAAGTCAGAACATGACGACAAACAGGACGAAAAAGCTTCTGCAGAACTCGTCGACATCTGACTCTGATTATGAGACAGAAAGAACTGTTTGGGCTTCCTGCTTCCTTCCTGCCAAAACACACTCTGTTCTTTCTTTCCTTCTCTGATTCACTCCGTTTAAATTCTTCAGTTTCTGTCTCCCTTCGTCCAGATTCTCTCTCACCCCGCCTGGTTCTAGCAGCGCAGAGGTGAAGGCCCGGCAGACAGAGGGTTATTTAAACTGTATTCGCGGCAGCCTGTCAATCTGTGTGTCGGGGCAGGAAGTGCGTGTCTGCTGGCGGAGCTTTTAAAGAAAAAGGATCTGTCACATCCTCCTCTGAAAGGAGCAGAGAAGCCAGCAAACACAGAGAACCCATCAGAGAGGTGTCTGTCATGATCTGATGGAGCCTCAGAGTTAGTGTTAAATAATACCCACAAGGCTACAGAGAGGATGAACACAAAAACACTCACAGCCACATCAAGCCTCAGGTGGTGGGAAATAAAATAAGAGGCCTTGAAAGATTTTAAATCGAGCCATCAGCCAAGAACACTTAGGCCCCGTCTCAAGCGCACAGCCAGCGCTTTTCTGCCAGATGAAAAACACTAGGTGTACACGGGGAGATAAGAGTTGCATTTAATTAACCTGATGCTAAATTATCCAACTATTTATTTATATACAAAGACAATATCGATCTTACCCATGCCTGAGTCCTTCTTGGTGCCGTCAGAGATGATCTCGACATGGTCACCATCCACGTCGTAGCTGAAGAAATCATTTAGATACGTCTTTGATCTCTGGCCCCCAAACACGTAGAGGCAGCGGTTTCTCTAAGAAAAACAAAAATAACTATAAATATTGAAGCTCAAATATTAACAGGAAGTACAGTGTTGGAATCAGATGTGTAACATACAGTGTGGAAGAGCATGCAGTGTCCGATGCGTGACTGGACGTCCTCCGGCCCGGCGTTACACGAGTCTTCCCGTAAGAGGCTCCACGTCCCCGCCTGGCAGTGGAAGGCGTACAGGCCGCTGAACTGAGGCTCTGACGTCCGACTCTCCTCCACGCTGCCGTTACATGTCAGGATGCGGCCGCCAAACGTGTAGATCATGTGCTTCTCCGAGTCCATGCACATCTGCAGGAAGGGAAGGATCAGAGGGCGAGGAGGAAAAAGATGAGAGAGGAGGAGGAGAGGAAAAAGGAAGTGTGAGAGGTCAATAAGGGCGTTACAGGAAGATAAGCAGGATGGTGATGTCCTCTATTCTTATGGAAGGATTAAAGCAAGGCAACATTTAGCTTCATTTTTATTGTCCTTAATTATCAAGTTTATTTAGTTTAACCGTTATATTCTGGTTTGCTTTTTACTTTTCTTTGTCCTGCCTTTAATAATGAGTTTAATAAAAAGAGTTCAAACAGAAACAGGCTGCAGCTACCTGATGGTCAAACACCAGCTTCGGCCCTCCGTCAGCCGACGTGTCCTCGCTGAGTAGCGTCCACGTGTTGGCGTCGATGTCGTAGCGGTAGAAGTCGCTCTTTAGAGACTTGCTGTTCCGGACGCTGGAGTCCAGGTATCGACCCAGCGTGTAGATCTGCCGCCGCTGAGAGTCGATGCACATCTTGTGACAGGAGCGAGCACTCGGACCGCTCTGATTAAAACACAGGAGATGGACACACACGTCTTTAGCATTTCATTCTCAGACAAAAACAGAATCTCACAGGTGATTTGAGGTAATTAGAGGGCCGTTTTCACAATTTTGGGGTTTAAATGATGAACAGATAGATTTAGTAAAAATTATTCAACAATCGGACAACATTATGCTTTTGTGCAATAAAGCAGTCTGGAAAAAGGCTTCAGACTTCCAACCATTTCAGACACTAGGGAGGATCTAAATAAAGAGTCATCTTTGACCTTTTCACCTCTCTTTACTCAAAGCGATCACAAAGTCAAATGAAACATTTCCGTTTACACTTGATAAGCTGTGGAGAAATGTCAAAACTTTTTATGCTCTACATGCGAGGAAAAGGACAAGTCTTAAAGAGGAAACATTACAACAACTTCCCCCCCCCCCCTACATAGAAGTTTATAACATTTCTGTTAGGACCCAGCATCTGCTAAGTGAATTGTAGAATTGTAGACTCAAATCTTCCAGACCCTCACCTCTTTCTCTGTGTCTCTGGAGATGCATGCCCACTGGTTTTCCTGAACGCTGTAAGCCCAGAAGTCAGCCAGGTCCTGTGTGCCGTCCCAGCCTCCAAACAGGTACACGGTCTCTGTGAGGAGCAAACACCGAGGGTCAACAACGATACGCTGTAGCAGCAACACAAACATCAAAAACCCTCTCTTCACGTGTATTCTGTTCCGGTGAAAAATCGTTCAAACAGTCACTAAGAATCATTGGATTAAAGTCACGCTTTCAATAAGAAACTAAAGCTCCAATTGGGGAGCTGAATTGTCACCAACCCGTGTTTTTGTAGACACATGTATCGACACCAGGGTTTACGTTAGCCCGTAGCTACCAGCTTTTGGCCGGTATCACGGGCAGCTGTCCGGCAGATGAAGATATCAAAGGCCAAAATGTCAGACTGCCAAATAAACAACAATTAACAAATGAATAATGGCATTTTAAATATTTGGTTTCCAACACATGGGACATATCTGCCTAACATTTTAGCACTTTTCCTTTTTTTTAATCCGTCTGAGATCACAGATCACGATCGATACACTAAAGTCCAGTCTCCCCTCGCTTCCCACCGCGCTTCAAGAGATAAGGGAGGGAGACTTCCGCTTGTAGGTCCCTCGATTGAGCCGCTCATATTAAAGATGAACCTTCTAATGCTGTCGTTTCAAGTTTCTAGTTTTGTAGTCAGGACCACACTAATTGAGACCAAGACATACCCGAGACCAGAGTGCTCCAAGACCAAGACATTTAGGGACCGAGACCGAGTCAAGACCAAGACCCAGGCCGGGCGAGAAGATGACTATTGATGTTAACAGCCAAATTAGCCATCAACAGAAAAGTCCAGCGTAAACTCTGATCGAGCCACAGAGGCAAATATATTTCTGTTTGCAAAAAATGTGTCTATATGCAAACTCAGTCACCAGTTTAACAAACATGGATGTAGATGCAGGTACTGATTACCTTGTAAAAATAAAGTCACATATGCACTCATAGGGGCTTATATTTATTTGGGGATGTGCATTGATGTGTTTAACCTTTTTGTATTGTATCAGAATTTTCCAACGTTTTGCACTTTTTGCTTTTGTCTCAACATTTCCACCACTGACGGCAAGACAGTATCGGCGTCAGAAACAATCCCTCCACGCCCTGAACTGGTTCAAGGAGCCGGCTGCCAGATCTTTGTTGGGGTCAGATAAAGGCTGCTGAAGCCTGGGCAGATGGGAGTTGTGGGAAGTTGTGATTGTATCAGAGTGTTGTGTAGGAGGAACAAAAGTTGTGCCATTACTGCTACAATTCCAAAAACAAGAATCCAGGCCAGAGCATGAGTTGTGTACTCAATGAGTCACTGCTGCAGACCAACAATAGGTTTGTTTTGTGCAGAGGAACAGGATAAGATGTATTTACTGCTCTGCAATCATTTAAAGAAGACAGTTTTTCCACACTTCGAATGCGTGCTTTGGTGTTAATCAGTGGATTGTGCTCTTCAAAATGTTAAAACACTGGGAGTGCTTGAGAGGCTACTGGTGGATGTAAGAGGTAGAGGCATAGCTAGAGATTAAAAAGACTGCGTTGCCAGCAAAACCGTTGTTTTCCTAATGTATGGCGGGCTCTCTTCTTTGTTGCGGCACGACCCATTTTTCTAGCCATTTTTGAGCGTGTAAAGTTAAAAATGTTTTCAGTTTAAGACGCAGAGTCGTGATGCTCTTCAAAGTCACTTATGGCCAGAGCAGCCAATCAAATCAAGCAGGAATCTTTACCGTCACTCTTAACATTTTTCTCGCTCTTTGTCTCGGAGCAAAGCAACATTTGCTAAAAATCTAATTTGTTCCCCACTGATTTTATTTGAACCCGTATGCACACACAGCCCAGCTTCAGGGTTTATTGTACCGAAATGTACCAAACTGTACTGAACCACACCGGACTGCTTGGTGGAAACAAGGCTGCTTGCACGATGCGTCTCTGCGTGATCAGGCCCATCGAAAGCTTCTTTAAAATTTAGATGAAAAGCTCTGCTTTATTATGTAGAGAGGTAGACGGGTTCTTCAGGTAAAAGCATCATAATTACCAGTATTATAGCGTTGCAGTTTCATGCTTCTGCCAAAAAAGTCAAGAGTTTTTTCTGCACATTATGATTTAAACTACGACTGAACTAAAATCTGAGAGAGGGAGTCAGCCACGGCTAGAAACCTGTCTGCATGGCGTCTACTTAACACATGTCCCTGATATATAAACAAATAAAATACAAATAACTGAGGTTACGGCTGATGTTCACCTCAGACCTTTCGTGTATAAAATGTCATCACATCCCCTTTTGATCATACTAGACATTTATTACAAGTATGCAATTAAGGATAACCTAACAACTAAATGTGTTCAACCTCAGCTATCAAAGGCATGCAGGCAAAATCAATCAGGGTAATGGACGCAACCGGACTAAGTATGTATGAATAATTTCCAGAAGTCTTAATGTTTAGACATTGAAAGAAATGCCTGATATCGAGACACACACACAGATATTTGTGCTAAAAACGCCCGATAGCAATGAAAATGGAAAATAATTAGAGGAAGCGAAATGAGATCAGGATCATGACGGGACGGGATCGAATACAAAGAAATCATTTAGGATCCTCTGTATCAACTTCTACTATCAACTACTTCTCAGCAAACACAGCAGGCAGTGTGTGTGTGTGTGTGTGTGTGTGTGTGTGTGGCCCGAGACACACAGAGCAGAGGGAGGCAAGGCCTTCACTCCGCTCAGCAGACGCAGCATCACGCTCACACACACACAATCAAGGCTTTTGTGTTTCCGATGGCCAGCGGGGAAGTACACCATGAACATTTTTGCTGGATACTGTACAAAAAAAACAATGGTGGAGTGTCTGCGTCCAAACAAAAGTCGTGATTTATGCGCTCTTGGAGGAGAAATACCCTCAGGGACTGTTATCGACGGAGGAGGTGGAGCGGACGAGCAGGGAGGGTTAATTTGATTAAACAGTAATAGAGCTTTGAGTCAGAGTAGGAGGAGATGAGTCACAGTGTCGACTAAACAGCAGAGTCATAATACAGGCTGCATGGGTCTCACCAGTTTGCACGTCAATGACCATTTGATGTCCACCCCTCATCCCGGGCCTGTTGTCGTCACCGTCACCTGCGAAGGAGGGGGAGGGGACGGAAGGGGCAGGATGACGCAGAGGAGAAATGGTGGGGCGACGGGAGGAGCGGGAGGGGGGGGGGGGGGGACAGGAGGGAGAGAGAGGGAACAGATTCAGCTACAAGGCCACAAAGCAGTCAGAGCGATGTTTGATTGACAGATGGAGAATGGATGCTCTCACTGTTCATGTCGTCTCGGTTGATTTCTTGGGCGCTTGTACCTTTGTTGCACTTAGGGATGATCTGACTCCACCTGGGCTTGTACTCCTGCTGGCTGATATACTGGTTAAACAAACCGTCTAGCCAGGAGGGAAGAGCACCACATATGGAGAAAAGAAAATCAGCATAAATGAAGCAAGAATCACACATTTGTATCATCCAAGATTAAAATAAAAAAATAAAAAAAGACTGAAGAAGTCTTTAAAATCTGCTTTAATCTCTGCTGTTTCTGTATAATACCTCTGACAGCTTTGTCTATGAGCTCCTCACACGCGTCAAAGTCTCCTTGCAGCACCAGCCGGTCGTGCAGGTGTGTGAGCATCGGGTGCTCCAGTGCTATCCGAGTCTTCTTCTGCAGGGACTCGAAGGCCTCTGTGTAGTTATGCTGTCTGAAGTGCTTGAGGCAAAGGCGGATAGCTTCCTGTTCCCTGTACTGCAACGGATCAAATCAAGTTCACAAAACACAAAACTGTTAGCCCCACATGCTCAGAGTAGGTTACTCAAAACAGGACAGAGATCCTTAAAACTGAGAATTGGACTGCATCTCAGTAGTTTGTAATACTAACTGGATGAGATTGTTGAAAAACATCAATGAATAGTATTGAACAACTCCAAGATCAGCTCAAAAGTCTCATGTTTGACCTTAAACACTACCTTGGCCTTGACACGGTTTTGAAGAGGTGTGCTTCGGCATCGTACGGTTGCTCCTGCCCGAGCAGAAGCACAGGAACAAAATGTGCGAGGGACGTGTCAGACCCAAGCCACTCAAAATAAGCCACAAAGTCAGTAAAGTCCCAGTAATGTTCTCTGTTGTTCTCCTTTGTGCTGACCCTGAGACGCTTCATGATGACATAAAGCGATGCGTGTCATATTTACAGTGTAATGACGTAATGAACGAGAGGTAACATTGCTCTGGCCCGGTTGGTCCTGGAGCAATGTGAGTGCAGGTCAGTAGGGGACTAGGGAGGGGGGACAACCATGGTGCGGCACAGTATGTGGTACCTGAGCCTATTAAGTGTGCACCCTTTATTTTGTTTACTTCCAATATCACTCTCTCTTTCGGCTGCTGGTCCCCTTTCTGCTGGTCGTAATAGATTGATGATGCCCGACTGAAATCCTGGAACATAATCTGCAGCTGTGTAGATCTATTAGTTTTGCAAGATGGATCTGTGCAGATATTTATGAACAGCGGTTGCATTGCCTTGTTCGGTCAACATGAATGTACAAAGACGTAATGACAGCTGAGATTAGTTACGACACAGAGTCCGGTCCTGTGCTCCAGTTTTACGTTGTTTCATTTTGGAGTTTTTTATATGTACTCTTGCTGTTTGGCTGAGACGTATCATTGTGTGTTTGGGTTTTTTTTTCTCTTTGAAGCTGCAGGACAGAGGCCAAGTCAAATATCCCTACGGGGACATATATTCGTATATTCCTTATCTTATCTCACATTTAATGAATACTAAAGTCCAAACGAGTACTAGAGTACTCCTGCCCGATCCCCAGCATCGGCATAAAAAAAGTAAACACCCAACCCCATGAAAACCTTGTGCATTAGAGTCATCATACTGTTCCATCTCACAAAGAAATCGACAACAAAACATTAAATCTTGCAGTCCTTAAAAAGTACAAACGTTTGCATTCATCTCCAAAATATTCCATAATGCTTACAGAGTGTAGAAAAACATGAACTGGGGTCAGGCTGTGATCGAGCATGACATATGACATGGAAGAGTTCAGATTAAGTTCATTTTGATCAGCTGCATTTTAAGGAACTGAGACTTGGAATGTGTGATGACAAGTTAATGAAACCATTCAAATTTATGTGCGACGGCTGCAGATGTGGCTTTCATGTACTATCGCTGGTTTTCACATGTTTGAGAAAAGAAAGCAGGTATGGCTGCAAGCCGAGTTGCTGAAGTACCTCTGAGGTGTCCTCCTAACAGGGCCGAGGTACTGGTTGTACCTCTGCAGGCTGATGAATCCAGCTAATGACAGATTCAGGCCTCCTTATTTAAATCTGTAATACTCTGTACTCCAGTACGAGGCTGAGTCTGTAACCCTGCAGGCTTCCCTTAGGTGCTCACCTTGCTGTACCAGTTAAGGCAGGGCTGCACCACGTCAGGATCTTCAATACCGTGCAGCTCGATGTACCAGATGCTGAAGTTAAAACTCGGACCCCACGACATCAGAGGCACTGAGACACAGAGCAGGAAAAGGTTATAAAAGGCAGACATCTTCAAGGCGCACCTTTACTTTCAGACCTCAGCAGCTCTCACCTATTTTGACAAATCTGCAGGGAAACATCTGCTCATCGATCTTGTGCTTTAAGGTGAATGTTTCCTTGTTGTAGTCGTTCTTAAGGCCACTGAAAGAAAAGGGAAAAAAGGCTTTAAAAAAATGAATTACTTGGTTGAGATGCCAACTGCGTCCATATGCTGCTGAATTTTGGATCTTCGTCCCAATCTGGCATTTATCAAAACCTCGTCTGTGAGTTTGACAATTCAGTCGGCTTCTCTTACAAACTGGCAGACTGGTGATGGAGGGGAAACAGATGGTGAGATCCAGCAATTACACAGATATCTTTCAACATACACTGTTGAACATCCACTACATTTACATGTGAATGATAAGACAAAAATTATATTCTATAATGCCAGCAATTACAGTGTTTCCCACAGTGCTTTATAGTAACTGCAGCTGCCTTAATGACACACACAGATTAATTGAAATCCTCCTGCATCTCCCTTTGAGAGCCAACAGCAGCTTTGGATGCTGACGATTCGGGCCACACATGAACCGCCGAAACATGACTTTTCTCCGTTCCATCTGACCGTGTCTTTATCATGCAGGTATCAGCTGGTGCTTACGGGTGACAACAATCAGAAATGTATCGTCAGTAACATAACAGCCTGATGTAGCTGAAGCTGCAAACTGAAACTCCCTTACAGAGCGCTGTGTTCAGTTACTGGATGTAACTCCGGTTCTATGAGTACCTACTGCAGGCAAGGTCCTTTTAAAAAATTCATTTAAATCCATAAAAGTCACAAACTAAACTCTGCTCACCTACCCAGCCATGCATTGAACTGCAGTCTATAAACTGACAGATGTATTTAGTCGGTTAGTTTGCACTGGAACCACAATCCTGAAACCATTAAGTCACTGTGCAGGAAAATTGCCTTTTGCAAAAGTGTTGACACCAATAACAATCCAGTGGATTCAGAAGTAATGCTGTGAGACCAGGTCGAGGAAAATCAATGGCAGACATCAATAATCGAGCTCCCTTGTAGCTATTTTATTGCCTCTGAGATATTCTTCCTCCTTTAGTTATCTTTTGCTGCAGACCTCTCTCTCAGGCTGAGCATCCGGCCCCAACAAGATATAATCAATCTCTGTTGCATATTGCATTTCACATTTCGCTGCTGAATCACATAAAAAATAAACAGTGGTAGAGTGGCATTAGCTTTGACATCTCACCTGGACAAAAGCTCTGTCATGTTCTCTTCACTCATCCCTCCAAATACTTTAAACTTCTTCAGGTTGCAGACGTGAGTCTTCTCATACTTCCCAAATGTGATGCTCTGAACGATTGCCGGCCGTTCCAATTTCAAGATTAAAAACTGGAGAGAAAAAACAGAGAGCAGAGATAAAACAGACAGAAGGTAAATGTGTGTAGACGAGGACTGCAGGAAGCAGCTGGCGCTCATGGCCTGACCAGCCACTGTGAAGAGATTCGCTCATTATCCAAACGACTACAGCAGGGTCAATTTAATGCATCAGGTAAGAGCCATTACATCTATAAGCTGCATCATCCACATGTCATGGTTGCTCTAACAAGCAGGGACGTCTACTGACAAATCACCAGCAGCCATTAGCCAAGAACGAGAGGAGGCCGCAGGCAGGAACATTGATTAAATGTTCCACAGGAAAGCAGGAACTTAACAAACCCAAGACATCAATGTTTTTACATCCACTCATAAAAGACACAAATGCAATGAATCCATGACGTCCTGGGTGTCTGTACTCGATTACTTTAATGGCATAGACCAAAACAGCACAGGAACAAGTACAATCCAAACTGCTCCAGTTAAATCATCTCAGTATTGATTTATTTTTGTACCAAGATCTACATTCAAAATGACTACTTTCACGGTGTTTTTCACAAAACATTTCATGAAAAGCATCCTTCAGTTTCAAGCTGCAGATATCCTGAAATATAAACACTCTGTGTCGCTCCAGAGCGCTGCACAAGGTCTCCAGATTAACTTTCTTAGCCATTATAGTGAGCTACACCCAAAACAAATACTTAACAATTCCCCAGTGACTCCAGTCAGCTGTCTAATATTCACTTTAAATTGAATTCATTCATGTATCCTGAAGCGTTCAATTTCATTTCATTCATATTAATTATTTAATTTGATTCGACTCCCACCGGATGAACTGAGCTTGTCCAAATTTCAGACTTCTCGAAACTTCGATACCTTGCAAAACCACGTCTAATTTGAGGGACATGACAGTGGATTGCATCGAAAAACCGGAGAGAGAGAGAGAGGGAGAGAGAGGAATGAAATGTGGGAAAGGAGCCACAGGTCATATTCAAACCCAGGCTGTCTGCTTAGAGGACTATAGCATCCTCTGAAGCAGACTGAAAAAGTTTGAGAGCAACTCAGAATTAGGCCTGCACGGGGCGCCGGTAGCGTGTAAAATGTGTATTTCGTAGTAGGACAGGGAATCTGGTCGATTCAATTTAGAATCCATTTTCGATTCAAGACGATTCTGGATTCATGAATCAAAGTTTTTTTGAATGAGTCCATACATCAGGATCTACTCCAGTCATCTGTGAGACTGGCTGAATCCTTGCTGCTCCATTTGACATTCTACTGAGTTAAAGAGCTAGCCTTTGCACTTAGCAGGGAGTGACTCATTAGCCAAAAAATTTGGATTTTTTGCTCCACTTTCTTGTGAATCAACATGCATGAAAGCAGCCTGATCGTCTCATCATGCGCCTGCTGTGACTCATATTTCCAAGGTCATAATTTACACATCACTGCGTGTTTTGGCCAACACTTCTTTGTAATGAGTTAATGAGAGAGGAACTAATGATTAAAGTGATTTGATTCTCATGTGTTGGTTAGTCGCGGTGTTTGTGTCTCTTATTACTGTGCTGGTTGGATATGAATAACATTTGACAACATTGGGAGTTTCCCTCCAAACGATGACATACATGAGCTGTTTTTATAGATTCTGACAGCTTCAACTTTGTGTGAGCATGCTCCTCAATAGAGATCAATAATTTACAACTCGTTCTTTCCAAGTCGTTCCACCTCAGCTTTATTTCGGTATTATGAGAGAGAAAACAGTGAAAATGTCGACCACTTCGCAGTGGTGGTGGTGGTGACGTGAGGCTTCAGGACTGTGAGTCTGACATGGTGGTCTGCAGTACAGGGGCCCCGCAGGGGACAGTTCTCTCCCCTTTTCTCTTCACCCTGTACACCTCAGACTTCTGCTACAACTCTGGGAGCTGCCACCTGCAGAAGTTCTCCGATGACACAGCCATCGTGGGGTGTGTGTCTAAGGGGAGCGAACAGGAGTACAGGCAGGTCATCATGGACTTTGTCGACTGGAGTGAGCTCAACCACCTTCAGCTCAACGCCAGCAAGACAAAGGAGATGGTGATTGACCTCCGCAGGAAGTCACCCCAGACTGCACCGGTGAACATCCAGGGCTTGGACATCGAGAGGGTGGAGACGTACAAATACCTGGGTGTTCACCTCAACAACAAACTGGACTGGTCACACAACACCGACGTCCTGTACAAGAAGGGCCAATGTCGACTTCACCTGCTGAGACGACTGAGGTCCTTTGGAGTGTGCAGGACTCTGCTACAGACTTTTTATGACACTGTGGTGGCGTCTGCACTTTTCTATGCAGTGGTCTGCTGGGGAGGAGGGAGCACAGAGAGAGACAGGAAGAGACTGAACAGACTGGTCAGAAGGGCCAGTTCTGTCTTGGACTGTCCTCTGGACTCTGTAGAGGAGGTGGGTGAGAGGAGGATGTTAGTGAAGCTGACATCCATCATGGACAACCCCTCTCACCCCCTGCATGACACTGTGGGGGCCCTGAGCAGCTCCTTCAGCAGCAGACTCAGACACCCACCCTGCAAGACAGAGCGCTACCGCAGGTCGTTCATCCCATCTGCCATCAGACTGTTTAATCGGACTCTTCAACAACATCACCACCTCATGCTACACACTGTGTGTGTTTTTTTAAGAACAAAACCTTTTTTGTAGTTTTTTTGTAGTTACTGTGTAACTTTACATTATTGTATTTTTTTATTTAACTGAATGTAAATATGTTTGATTTTGATTTTAACTTCCATTTTTATTTTTAATAATTGTATTCCCTGCTGTAATGCACAAATTTCCCCCACGGGGGATCAATAAAGTTTATCTTTATCTTTATCTTCAATTATCAAAAGTTCAAATAAACTTAATCTTTCAGATCTCATACTGACATTGCTTTAATAAACAAAGACGGGAAGTCTGTCAACAGACCAAACATCCATTATCCATACCACTTTTCCCGTTCGGGGTCGCGGTGAACTGCAGCCGGCTGTCCCAGCTGTCATCAGGCGAGAGGTGGGGTTACACCATGAACTGGTCGCCAGTCAATCACAGGGCTGACATATAGAGACAGACAACCAGTCACACCTACGGACAATTTTAGAGTCACCAATTAACCTAATGAGCATGTCTTTGGACTGTGGGAGGAAGCCGGAGTACCCGGAGAGAACCCACACATGCACGAGGAGAACATGCAAACTCCCGTCCTGTCCGATGGGGAACCAGGAACCTTCTCACTGTGAGTCAACAGCACCAACCACTGCACCACTGTGCAGCACCCAGACCAAACATTCACAAATAAAATATAAAAGAAAAAAAACTGTTGTCATTTGGCTTGATGATGCAAATGTGACTATGATACGATAACTACCAGTTACAATCCTCGATCAAGAAATCACATGGTGTGTTTTTTCTTACGAGTGTTGTTCTGAGTGTCAGGACACCACACAGCTTCTTTCCTAGAAACTTGAGAGTGGTTAAACCATTGTTATGAAAAGCTTCGCTTCCTCTCGCCGCCACGAAATACAAACCTTCAGATAAAACCTCAAACGGAGCCAGCAACAACGCTCCTGCAGCAGGTCGACGAGTTCAAAGGACACAATGAGAAAAAGGTTTTCTCGTGGTGTGAAGATGAAACACTTGAGACCTGTCTACTGCTGGTTCTGCTACTCACAACACGCTGAAGAGAGATCACAACATCATTCTAAATCCTGATCTAAAATCTGCAGATCTTTTGTTTCCTGATACTTTCTTTGATGAGATTGTCAGTTTCTTTTTCTGCAGCAGACTCTGATTAATTACATAAAAGTAAAACTGACACAAGTTAACACATGAATTAAATCAGATAAAGTCAAAACTCACTGCACCTCTAACATGATTGTAACAAACAGACTGTACCACACTGATCTCTCTCACTCACAACAAACTTTGAACATCCTATGATCGAATGGTTTCTGTACTTTTTGAACCAGCAGCACAGCCTCCAATTAACAAACAATATGTAAATTAACCGTGCAAATAATCAGCATGAAGCCTCAAGTGTCTGAGGTCAAGTGTTGCAAATAAGGCAGCCCAAAAAGAGTAACAAATGGAAATCTTAAGACAACATTGTTTAAATTTGAGATAAAAAGTTATCAACCATATTTTACCCTGTCTTCTCTTTACCTCAGGCAGTGAGCTAGCAAACCCTGCAATCGCCACCTAATCAGGGAGGTGATTAGCAAAGGACGAAATAGCAGGAAAAATATGTCCACCTTGTTATAATGACGTAGCAAAACAGAGCGTGCAGAATAACGTTCATATTTAGAGATATTAAGAGATGTCAAACAACAATATTTGTATCCAAGGAGGAAAGAAACACCTCTCCCTCTTATTATCCAAAGTTTCTCCCGCCAGCCTACTTGTATTTTTTCCGGCAGAAAATCCGAGCGAGCTGAAGTGACAGCTCGACAGCGTAAAATCAGTAGAGTTCACCTTGAGTGAGCGAGAGGGGGTGGTGGCGTTTATTCCCTGCAATCGGTGCACGACCATAAACTGTGTGTGTACGTGACCGGTGCGATCCCTGTGCATTTTTATTGTGATTCTGTTGAACTACACACAGCATTGATATAAAGGCAAATATTCTCATTATATTATCGCTTCGTCCACCACTTCCGCATCATTCTTCTTACGTTGTGTCTTGTCTCAGGGGACTTCCCCGCCCCCCCTCCCGTCTCACACAGACTGTGAGGTGCATGTGTGAACAACCAGATCAGGAGGATTTCAGGAGCAGTCTTCCTGAAATCCTCTCGAAATGTGCATATGCAACAAACTAAAAAAAACGCTTTAGCAATAGACTTACCTGTGGAGGGTAGTTGCTCTCAGACGACCACCTTGAAGACTGATCATTAGGTTTGTCTACCAAGATATTCCTAAAAAATACATAAAAATAAGGGTTTAGTTAATTCATCTGTGGGAGTCATGTCAGCACCCAAAAAACTTGAGACATGTCAGATTATATTAAAGGTCCCATATTAAGCTTTTTCTGGTTTTATATGCTCTTTAGTGTGTTTTCCAAGTGTCCTGTGCATGTTTAGGCACATCTATGTGCAAAAATTCAAAGTCCATAGAAACACGGCTTCTCCTACGTCCTCCTGTTAGCTGTAGCATTAGCCACATGTAACTCTCGGTTCTAGCCCCCCTTGTTAAAAATTTGTCAGTGTGACGTCATTGTCAGTGTGAGATCACTGATCTAAGCCCATTGGCTCGTTGTGGCAAGCCCTGCAGCTCATGATGAAATTTACGAGAAACGTGCTGAGCAACTGACCAATAACGACAGAGCGGATCGGCAGACCAATCAGAGCAGACTTTGCCCACGTGGGGTCTAACAGTGTGGGCTCAGCAGAGCGTAGCTGACGGACTCAGAGCGTAGAGGGAGCAAGGAGGAGCAGCACATGAAAACAGACACTTTTTTCAAACTTTAGCTATTGTGAACGTACAAAAGTAGGTACATAGATTAAATATACAAACCCCAAAAAGGGCATAATATGGGCTCTTTAACATGGGGAATGGATTTGAGCTTATACAGCGCTTTTCTAGTCTTCTGACTACTCAATAGGTCTGGTTAAAAAAAATCGATTCATCCATGCATTGCAATTATTATTTTCATAATTCAATACCGATAATGAAATCCTGAGAGGTACAGAGAACCAATATCGAATCATGACCTAATGAATTTAAATTGAATTGTGAGGTTGTGGACAACACCCAGCTCTACCACTCAAAGCGCTTTTACACCGCAGGTCACACCTACACACTCACACACTGATGGTACAGGTAACATGACATCACCTGGAATCAGCGGGCTGAATAAAAAGGGGTGTGTTATAAACCAGCAGAGACCGTTATCATTAAAACAAAACTACTGCAGTCACAGTGCGGGGAGATTACTCTAGAAGGTAAAGAGTCAATATAACAGTGACAAGAGTTGATGTTGTTGTTGTTGACTAGTTATCAATAAACAGCTAACTACAGCTAACCTGGTTATTAGAGCAGCTGAACGAGCAACAGGCGAATACTCTGAATATATCCGTGACTTCACTTCAACATTATTATATTTAAGAGTGTTTAGTTTTGTACGCAAACACACATATTGTTAAGTGTTATAATATCAGTTTCATATAGCCGGACAGCAAGCTGGTTAGCTTTAGATGCTAACGCGGAGCTATTTGGTTAGATAACAGGAGCTAGCGCGCTACTTTAGCTGCAGGTAGCTCATGTGTGCGTTACATTTATACACACGGGAACACCGGACTCAATACAATTTAAAAACTCAACACTTTATAAGCCCAAAGGCAGCAACGATATGACTCAAGCTGTGTTATTACTTAGTAATGTGAGCTAGTGATACAAAACGATCCTTTGCCAAAAGAGGAAAGTATAAACTTAGGCTTACAGAGCGCTTACAACGGAGGGGCGGTGCAGAAAAGTCACAATATGAGGTGAAATATCAAAATGACACCGATAAGACTCTACATACGTCTTAGAAATATATAAATAGTGTCTAGGAGTTCATTTAATTAATAATAAATTATAACGTTTTCAACAAACGCTCCCAGAGACGTTCAGCCGCTTCAGTATCGGGCGACTGAGTTTAAAAACCGAACGCACCCACCGCTGCTGACAAGGCTAAAGCTAGGCTAGCTGGCTGAGAGCGCAGACGAGCTAACATCAGGCCAGTCGGGCCGGTGGGGACACACACAGGTGCACTGAGGCGATAAAAGACCACCTGTAAACACAACAGCCAATGCAAACGGTAGGACAGCCAACTACTTTATTACTCACTCTGGTAAATATGTAGAGGAGTAAGAGCTCCATTTAAAAACGCTGAAAGTGAGGACTCTGCTCTCAGGGACGACAGCCATCTTGTTGCAGAAAATAACAAGCAGCGGGAGGCTAGCTGTGGAGCGAGCAGTGACAGGCCTTAAAGAGACAGTACACCCTGTTTCTGTTTTGCTTTTGACAATAAGGCATATGAATGTGCTATCATAGACTGTGTGCTGTAATGCAATAACTACGGGAAAGGATAAGAGACAAGCATTGAGAAATACATATTGAGAGAATTTTTAATTATGCGTTTCAAGAAAAAAGTTGTAATGTTGAGATTAAAAATTGAAATACAATTTCGAGCATAAAGTCGAAATTTCATAAAATCGTATTTCAGCTTAATTCTTGACATTTTGATTCATTTCCCGATATTTCAACTTTATTGTCAAAATTGTTTATCAACTTTATTTCAAACATTTCCACTTTTTTGATCAACATTCTGACTTTTTTCTCAACATTTATGATAATAATAATAATAATAATTAATAATTATAATGATTTAATAATTATAATAATTATAATAATAATAATTTCGACCTTATTCTCAAAATTCTATTTAAAGTTTATTAAAGAAATTTCCCAAATGTTTACTTTTATCCTCAAAGTGCATAATGGAAAAAATCCTCCTTTCATTATTTATTTCTCCTGTACTCTCCCGGCCCTAATCCTGTTCCGTAAATAACCGTGTCAAAGGTTCAAGGAGATATGTAACTTATAAATAAATACTGCGTTTGTAGTGACACTGCAGGTCGTTATGCGAACTGCACCAGTTACCTGTTGCCTGCTCTCGCTGGCGTGCTCGTTCATCATCGGCCGTGAAACACTGGATATTTACTGGCATAATGTTTACAGAGAAGGTAAGTGGACATACACACATGTGAAAGTCTGTAAAGGAGTCTGTGTTGTGCTAGAGGCTGGTCATTTATTTGTAAAAAGTCAGCGGCCTGCTGGGTGAATTAATTTAGCCAAAATTATCAGCAAATGCAGGGGGCGTGACCATGCCACCTGTCAATCATTTACACAACAGAAATGATTGGAAGAGGATGCTACACCACTTGGGCTGAGATATCACCTGCCATCCCTGCATTGTATTAATAACGGCTGAGCTTAGTTACGGCACTTTGCTAAAAAAATAAAATAAAAAAAAGGCTGTCTGAAAAGGGCTAATAAGGGATTTTCGTTGCCTAAAGCTTCAACAAATTAAACCAAAAGTAGATTTAAAAACTCAACAGTAGGCTGTGTATTGGCTAGAATCTGACTATGCATCTCATGATTACGATATATTTATATGCAGAGAGCAGCTCATGTGAAGAGCACAAGAGAAATTGGTTGAGATACAATCCCATCAGACCCATCTGTTTCTGTCTGATATTATTAAGCTAATAAGTCTTTTTCAACCTGCACATGGATGCGGACAAAGGCCCTCGATATTGTCAGACAATCGCTGATGGGTTTTCAGATTACTACACAGAGTGTAAACTATCACAGCACCAGGAAGAGGAAGTCTCTTATGTCCAGATATCCACTATCTGTTATCCTAAGACAGTAATCATATTGATTAGAGATACTTAATGGTACTTAAGTGCATGGGTATTTTCTTACACCCTCATTAAACAGTAATGTCTCTTACCAGAAACCACGTCCAGCTATTTAGTACAATCCACAGACCTCGCTGTTACATGGCCAGATTCACCTGATTGGACTGACCAGACTTTTTGGAGGGTGGCCCAACTGGGGCACTGACTTGTGCAGGGGATGGCCTGAATGTTGTGAGCACACACATGAATAAAGATCATTTATTGCATTGATTTTTAAATAACACAGGATAATGACGAGATATACATCTTTTAAGTTTCAGTCCTCAAAGACTAAAAACACAAATGTACATCCATCTGCAAACTGAAAACTGTGAGCTGCCTGTTGCAACACAGCCTGAATGATGGATTTCAACTTTAACGATGGATGAAGTCCCACCTTTGGCAAGGCAAATGACCAATCATAGTTAAGACACCTGGGGTGGCCAATACAATTCAAGGGGGGCCCATGCCACCCCTGGACACCCCTCTGGAAACACCCCTGCCATGGGGCAAATTCTATTTCAAAAAAGAAAAAGAAAATATTCACTGCCAAAATCAAGTAAACAGGTTGTTATTTTGTTCATATTTTGGTGTCTACTAATGGACCTGTGTGCTGCTATTCCTCTCATCATTTCACCTCAGATATTAAAGACGCGTCCCATCATGTCCTGTCTTGTCTTGTTCTCACTTTTTCCTGTCTGGGCATGTCTTATTAACAAGCCCAGTCTTGTTTTGTCCTGTCCTGCCTTGCATTGTCTTGTCTTTAAGTAGATTAATAGATCACTGTACAGTCATTATTGGTCTGCATCGGTAGCTCCTCTCTGAGACAAAGACGGCAGAACTGATGTTGTCTTGGTTTTAAAAACAGATATCTGGATGATCTCAGTGTTTCACTTCACGTCGAGTCACTCAGAGCTCACAAGGACGATGAATCACCCGGTGAGTAATATCAAAGAAGCTTCCAGTTAACTGGAGCTCTTTTACTGAAACTTACTCCCTCTCCTCCTCCATCCCTTAAACCCTCCGACCGCTCCTCCGTCACTCCAACCTCTGCCTGGAGGGTCAGGCTGTACCTCTTAATCTGCAATAAATTAATTTACAATTCTTGTTCCATTAAATTCCCAGACATTTCAATTTAATTAAAAGCGCCCTAGAGCCCAACGTTACAGGAACTGTGAACAATAAAAATGCAAATTTCCCTGAGTTTCATTTGATTTAACTCAGTTTTTCTGTGATAACAAATAATTTAGGGTCTTTTCCACAAGATCTCGTCTTAATCATGTCGTTATCTCGAGATAACAACGCTGTTTTTTCCTGTAATATTGAGTTAATTCCTTGAGCTATCAAGAAACATCTGAAATTAATTTTTTATCACGGGGAAAAAAAACATGATTTAACCCGAGATAGGGAGATAAATAAGTCGAGATCTCAAGAAAACAACAGAAATGTACTCGATAAAACAGGAAAACAGAGGTAAATAAAATGTACATATGGATGTATGTCCTCCAGGGCTTCCGTACAATCTATCATAAATCAAGTTGACAAATAAAAACAAAAACTTGAAATTTAGGCTTAATAAAAATGGTCTTCTTACATGAGCTTTCCATTGGGTTATTCACGAGTGAATACATGTTAAAGGTATCTATCATCTAAGGTGGCCGACAGGTTCAAGCTCTCTGCAAAGGTTGAAACAACAAATGTAAACATGGCGTCATATTGGTGTCCCAGTCTGTGAATTCACATTGCGCTTTGGTGTTTCAGAAGCTTGAGCTCCACATATACAAACAGACAGACATGCATAAAAAACACACACACAGCGCTGCACTCCCCCTACTGCCTCTCCTGAAACCGTCTCGCCTCTGTAACTCCTCTGTTACTACCTCCAAAGACGGTGGAAGGTAAAAGAAGACTTGAAAACGTCATCATAGGGGGGTAAACATTGCGGCTTAAAACGGCTGAAAACAGTCTGAATAGGGCTTTAATGTAAGTCTAACACCTGTCGACCACCTTAGTCATCATATCCGGCATTTTGTAGACAAGATTGATTTTGCAAAAGTAAAATAAAAGTAATCAGTGTCTATCATCGTAATCAGAGTTTAATGTGCAGTGGAAGTCTGTTTTATCCCCTTTAATGGGTACAAATGGGTTTGCAGCACAAAAGGAGCCTCTTTAGTTCACAGTGTCACTTGTGTCTGAGGAGCAGATATGTAGGAGGGGGTGAGTTGGTGTCTTTTGTTGGTGAGAGTTGTAATCCGCTCTATTTCAAACCACAGGGGGTCCGCGAGCCTTACAGACCCACGGACCTCTGGTATGTTCACACGGTCCGGACTGCCAGCGAGACCCTACGTCAAACTAAGGAGAAGACAAGTTAATTAGAGTCCATGAAAGAGTTTATTGATGTCATTATGTGGTTATGGATGAGTTTTTATCCTGATGATGGCATAAATTTAAAAAAGTTTGTATCATAAGTGAGGGTTTTTGTGAAAATAATTGTACAGCGTTTAGACGATTTACAATACAAGTAATAATAAAGTTCACATATTCTCCTCCTCTTCAGTGTAAATAAGTCTCAGAGCTCCTCTAAACATGTCTGTGAAGTTTCTTGTTCTAAATCCACTCTGATCCTGTATTTAATCATGACTATAAACCCCTCTATTTCAGCCCTGCTCAGAACAGGCTGTTTCTGTGTCTGTACCTTTAAATATGTAAATGAGCTGTGTCTGACCACGCCCCCTCTCTGGAAGGGCTTGGATGGCTTGGGCTTTCTCGCTCCATGTCCTATTGTTTACGGTGAGAAGGCAGACTCAGAGGGCAGAACAAACACCTAGCTGTGGGAGTGTCACCCACCTGGGGGAGGGGTTACTGCCCTTTGTGATGTCATGAAGGGAAACTCTCCAAACGGCCTGTTTGAGAACACATTTTCTGAAAAGTAGAGCAGGTGAAAGACGGAGAGGATGAACTTTTCTCATCATTGGGGGGTTTGTAGACAGACTAGAGACACATATTAGAGAAACATGGGGAAGTGTATTTGGTATATTATGTGACCTTTAACAAATATTTTTTTTGTTTTTCTTGAGTATGTTCTTCTTCTCTTCTCTCTCGCTTAAACAGCTTTTATACACAAGGGGAGGAGCCGGCCGTCCCTTCCATGTAAACACTGCTCTGACAACAACACAGACAGTGCAACTCGAGCTTCTCACTCATTGTAGACAGTCATGACTCAGAGAGACATTTATAGAAGATATACTGGATTTCTGCTTTATTTACAGTATGTGTAAAATGTCGCAAATTCTCACTTTAAAGGCTATTCCAAACATGGTTTTATGTTTTAGATCAAATTTTAGTGTGGGTTTGGCTGCAGTGATTCCTAATTGACCATCATTTGAAAAGAGCCCTCGGGGGTGCCATAGGATGCTAACATGTTATACAAATGTTAAAAATAGTATATCTTTTCATCATTTAAAAAACATTTCTTTCAACTTGTTCTGTTGAATTAGCTTATTAAGTTTGTTGTTTTGTATTCCTGCACATGAAAGTGTAATGATTGTAATAATAGATCTGCTTGTTTTTAAACCAAACAAACAGCCTAAAAATACTTTTTTTTCGAGAGGTTCTAATTCACACAGCTCGCTGTAGGAGCTTAAACACTCAGGTATCCTGGTGGTTTTTCTCTTTATGTTTACATCGGCTTACAGAGCCACGAGCTCGCTCTACCGTGGTTTAGCACTTTGAGTTTCATTTAGTATCACTTCTGGCTGTGAGTAAAGTTTCTTTACGAGGCGCGGTGTGTAATATTCACGACTATGAGGCCCCGTGGATGCACAGGACACCTCCTGGAGGAGAAAGTGTGAATGTAAACAAGAGGAAGTGGTCAACGAGGGAAACTCCACTGACACCTTAAATACAGAACAGAAACACACAAAGTGTAGACACACACACACACACACGAGAACCGTATTGCCGATTTAGCTGCAGGATTTTGAGGTGTTACTGGTCTTAACGGGGGGAAAAGGCTCTTCCCCTTCCTTGTCTGCTTGTCTGTCTCTCATATGAGATCAGCTGCTTCCCCACAATGTTAGTCACCTTGTGATGATGTCACTCACAGCATGACTTCATTTTGAAAGAAAGGAAGAAAGAAACAGGCTAGTAAACAAAGAGACACTTCTTCAGTCTTCATCACAAACAACACCATAAACAACACCCCTAATTTAATGTGCATCATCACCGTGAACGTCATTAACACCTTTTTTAATTTGAGATCACTATCACAACAACCCTCCTCGTGATATCATCCATCTTCCTCATCATTCCGGTAAAAAAAACAAAAACAGTCTGAGATGTGTACGGACCGCTGCAGGGGGCGTGTGCAGGAATTTTACAGCCCCATGATGAAATGTAAAATTGGGCCCCTACGTCTCAGCCTCAGTCAACCCTGCGATATCGCTATAACCACACTTCCATTACACAAATGACCCAACCTTTACATTAAAGTAGACAAAATGTTGAATCCTTCGATACTTCTATAGTATCGTAAAGTACTGAAGCTTTAAAAAAAAAAGACTTCCAATTTAAAAAAAACAGGTGCGTAGTAAGGGAATGACTTCAATTAAAAATGCAGGCAAACTGTCTGCAAATTGTCTAAATTATACAAAAATACCGGCAATGTCTCCGTACTTAAACAATGTTTTTGTAAATTTTTGACAGTGTGCAATGAATTCACATATTGACATATTCGACAAATTCGACCTTGACTATGACAGTTATTGGAGAGAAACAAATACCAGCCCATATATTTATATCGGGTCCAATAAGGGCCCTGTCCTCCATTGAGGCCCTGGGTCTCATCCCCCCCCCCCCCCCCCCCCCCCTCACTATGACACCCATGCTGATGTCACCCTCAGCATGACCTCATTTTAAAAGAAATAGCACACAAAGAGACACTGTCAGCATCATCACAAACATCATAAACACCCTACGGATGTAATCACCATCGCTGTTAAAGTCATCAACAGTTATTTTTAAATGACACTTTTTATCATTAAATTAAAAGTCACTCTAATAACAACCGTCCTCATCATCCTCATTCCGGGAAAAAAAAGCCGGTTAAAAAGCAGTCTGAGGTGTTTACGGCCTGCTGTTTGACTTCTATCGAGGGCGCAGCATCTCGTTTCCCCGGGACGCGCGCACTGGCCGCCGCGAGCGCGCACGGAGCGCCATCACGTGGGAGGTCCCTTTAAGTTTCCACTGTCAGAGGCCCGAGCGTGTCACATGGACATGAGATAATGAAAAGGCAGGAACAGAGAGGCAGGGTGCGCGGAGCTCCAGGCTGATGGGGGGTGGGTGGGTGGGGGGGGGGAGAGAGAGAGAGCTGAAATGTACGCAGTCATCTCCCGACGGACCTCCAGAGACACACCGACAGCGAGACCCGAGCCGAGCCGAGCCGAGCCCGGCCGATGCTTGTCCGGGGCGGGCCGAGCCGGACTCACTGCGCCTCATCGGACGGGACCTCTCTATTCGCAGTTGCACCTGCCAGCTATGACACACTTTCAAAAAAAAAAAGGAGGAGAATGCGCCTCGGTGCTGGAGCAGAAGAGGAGCGTCTTTCAGCGTGAGTGAAGTTATTCCTGTTCGCTCAGCTGATGTGGGATCAGTTCTGTGTGTGTGAGTGTGTCGCTGCCGCAGGTGCGTTTACGCGCCTGTTTTTTTTCTTTTTTTGCCCTGTTAGTGCGCTGGAATATTGTAAGTGAGGACCTGCATCTCTCAGCTTTGAGGGGAAAGTGTGTTTGCAGGGGGGGGGGGGGGAGGCGCAACACTCCTGCAGCGGAGCCTCTTGATCATGAGCCATGTGCGTTTTGTAGAAGTCTGTGTGTGTGTGTGTGTGTGTGTGTGTGTGTGTTCGCCAGTGTCCGCATTCCAGGTGGTGTTGCGCACATAGAAATTGGAGTTGAAGTAAACAAGTGGGAATAATGCGGCCTCGCTCCGGAGCTTGAACACACTGTTTTGAAGGTTGAGCTGGGTGCTCCAGGCTGCTCCGGAAAACATCCCGCCCCTCTTTTACGAGACCGACCGTCAGGCTCCACATGCACGCAGGGAACTTATTGATGATTGTGTGACAAAAACGCTGCAAGCTCAATCATTAATCAGTGTTCCGAAGTCTCCCGGAAGTGTAATAGTATTATTATAATCGATAGATCCATTCCCTAATCTATGGCCAGTGGGGCCGCAAAGTCTGATTAAATGTTTATGAACTGTGATAGTTGTTACATATGAAGAGGCCTGTGGCACTTTTATGGCGGTGAGTATGATTTATGAGTGTGTGGCTTTAAAGCAGCGGCCCTATTTGTTTATTGAAGCCTCCCAATTGTGCTGCGGGATGTTTGGAGACGTGCCTGTGAGGTGTCGTCAATGTTTCAGAGGGGGGAAAACAAGAAAACCACCTGCCTGCTGCTCTGGCGATTGCGCAAACACACACACACACACACACACACACACACACACACACACACACAGCAGTCAACATCATTTTTTTTTTGCTGATTCACAACAGGGCACTCACATCTGTGTGTGTGTGTGTGTGTGTGTGTGTGTGTGTGTATATAACACACAGAGAGAGTGCAAATAGCCTCTAATTTTGGCCGCAGCTTCAGTCTCAAGCAGAGAGAAGAAATCATTCAGTGTGTTCATGTAAGTGTTTCTTCCGGAGATGCTTCCCAGCAGCAGACAGAGAGGCTGCCTCAGACTGGGCCAACTGGAGGAGGCACCAGTTGATCCGGCACAAATATCTATACCAATCTGACTGATCATGAGGGGGATAAAAAAAAGAACAGAAAGCCTCCGAAGTCCGCTCCACAAAGGAGGCAGTTACATAAATATGATGATATGAGGAAACACTCTTTCCTGGTTATTGTTGCCTTATTGGCAGTCATTCCAAAACCTTTTATCTGACCTCATATCAACGTTACAAAACCGGGCATGTCTTTGTTGTGATGACAGCCCATTGGAAAAGCTTTTAGCCTGTCATTGTGAGCCATTAGGCAAACAATTAGGTTATCCAATTAATCAATCAGAAATTCTAGGAATAAGTCAAAAATGATCTGTTTGCTTCTCTCTGGCGACATCTGTGGTGAGAGTTGGTAATTGCAGATGTTTATTTTTTGCTCTCACATAGAGCATTTTGTAATTGTTGCAACGAGTTGAACTTGTTTTTTAAGTTCCCTCATCAGTAGTCATCACTGGTCTCTTTGTTTCCAAAGTGATTGCTTAATTGTAAATGAGCCAAGATCGGAAAAAAAAACAATAGCCTGCTCTCTCGCTCTAAAGCTGAATGCCGCTGGTAACTGAGCTGAAATATTCAGCCTGGTTCAAAAAAAACCAAACAGGTCTGATCAGCTCATGTCTCAATCGTCAAAAACCGCCTCAGCTCTCAGCCTGTCTTTATAGGTTTGACTGAAAGTTAGGGTGAGTCAGCATTTCCAGCATGGAGACCGCCATCGATGGGACTCCAGCGCCCCCTGCAGGAACAGACGGGTGAAGTCACTCAGGCTTCGTACATTCGTACTTAAAGTCTGTGATGTCAGCCCAGTTTCCTAAAGAAACAGGCTGACATTTGAAGTCTTTTTTTCTGTCAGTTTTACTTCCATGTTTTAGTTCCAGCTCTATTTTGGTCTCACGTTTGAGATGATCTTTATCAGCTGGTTGCAAAAAAACTTGTCATGTTTCAATTACGATATTGCTGTTGGTGCTCTTATGTGTGAACTTGAAGAGGGTCAGGTTGTCTCAAAGTGTTGTTACGGACCCTGCAAATGGAAATAACATTTGCATACTACAGCTTTGACTTGCTTGAGTGCACCCGGTTAAATGAGAGAAACTTTAAGTCACTGCTCTGATCTTTTTGCTACATCCCCAAGACTAACATGACCACATTTAAGCCCTCAAACTAGTAGTTTATAAGAATGTAGGAACCTGACACAGCTTTTGTCCGATGTTTTCTCCTGGAGACGTAGTGTACAGTAGCTTTTTTAAAGCTGTAGCTTTAGCTTTGTCGCTGCTAAAAGCTTCCTTTCCCTCACAGAAACAAGACTGGTGAGAGCTGTGAAATGAAACTTTGAATTTGTTGACTTTAAAACTCCATATCAACAAGCTTAGAGCTGCTAAAAAGCTCAGTGCAGCTGAGCTGACTGCAGAGTGAGACTGGCTACACACAAGATTTTCAAATCAATACATCAATTCAATACACACATTATAATCCTCCTCATCGGGGTGGGAGGGCCCAAATCCAGCCTAAAGTTGTTTAGTTTGTAGCGAGCCTTAGTTTGATTTTTAAAGATATTTGGAATGAAAAAAGCTTTAACAGACAGATTATAAAACTGCCAAGGATCTCATTTGAACATTTGCGAATAAAACCAGTTATTTAAATGTTACTGAATGTCAAAAGTTGACAACCTTTTCTTGTATAGCTTTAAGGGAAATGTATGCATTAATATGAATCCACCCCTGTGCGGTGAAACATGTGGTATGAGCATTATAATCCAGGACAGACATTATGTAAGAGCCGAACAGGGACTCTGTTATGCATTATGAGCCAATGACAAAGCTGTGCCACCCCTGATTCTCAGTATGTTTTATAAAAAGAATGACATGAAGTTCAGGGAACTAACATCACTCTGCTGTAACCAAACACTTCATGTTGTTCCTGCTTCTGTAGAAACTTGCAGGTTTGCCACCTGTGAATTCACACTTCCTCCTCGGCTTCCTTGTGTTTTAATTGTCTGTGGTAAACAAATTAACAACATTGCACTGACAAGAGACAAACAGTGTGAAACATGCGCTTTGACGTCCTCCAGCTCTTGCATGATAATGTCATTTGCAATAATCCTGCAGCATTAACCATTAACAAGCATTAATCCTGCCGCGTTTGGCCTTATTAGCCGAGAACAAATCCATCAGGCTTTTGAAGCGAACTTTCACAGCTCTGAGCTGTTATTTCCGCCCTTCACAGTGTTTCTTGGCAAACGTGTACGAGCAGAATCCCAGCAATGAGCCTGAACCTCCGATTAGTGACATGCTTGAAATGGCTGGAGTGTGTCAGAGGAGTCGAGCGGCGATAACACGGACTGCCTGTACGCATGTGTCTGTCTGTGTGTGTGTGTGTGTGTGTGTGTGTGTGTGTGTGTTCCTGTTTATCTGCGCCTGTTTTTGTGGGTGCATGCATGTGCTTACCGAAGACAGACCATCTGCGTCACAGACTAAGCATGACGTCTGTCAGATGTTTATGCTCGCCCTGTCTCAACAAATAGATCTGTTTCATTTGGATGTCATTTAACATGTGTTGTTTTCATCATTTACTCTGCTGCCTTGTTTCAATGCTCGACGCTGAAACCAATTTTCTTCCTGTTCTCACAAAATCTCTGTCCCTGACTCTTCTTTCTATTTGTAGCCTCGACATCAGAGCCTTATCTGAGAAATGAGCCCATTACTTCTTTCTCCGGTGAGCCTTTTTCCTGAATTATTGAAGTAAACGTTTTTTTAGTCGTGCCTCAATGTGCTCAAACAGCCAGCTGTGAAAGTTGTATTTCCGCTGGGTTTCTGTGGTCATAATTAGCAGCTCCCATGTGACTGGGTGTTTGTGTGTGTGAGGGAGTGTGTGTGTGTGTGTTTGTGTGAGAGTGTTTGTGAGTGAGCACGCCTGTGAGCAGGGGTGTGCTTGTGTTTACATGACAGCCGAGCCGACCAGGAGGGGAAGTGACGCAGGAGGCAGTGGAGGGGCGAGAGCTGCAGACATTACCAGCTGCAGAGAGCAAGAGAGAGAAGAAGAAGAAGAAGAAGAAGAAGAAGATGGAGGGACGGGGCAGGAAAACCACAAACAGATAAAAGAGAGACACACACACACAAGAAAGTCAAAAGCTATCACTTTCTTTTCTTGACTGCAGGAACGACGCCCCGCCTCTGCAGCCGGATCCACCGTAAACAAAGCACGCAGTAAAAAATGAGTCAGTGTCCGCGTAGGTTGGGCAAGTGCGCAGTTGATTATGAAATGTGTTTACCCTCTCCGCTCTCAATAAAACTAGTGACACAGGCTTTTGTTTGTCCAGAGCTTTGCCTGTTTCAGATCTGAGCAAGCCGCCCTGCTTGCTATCCACAGTCATCATCTCTCTGGCCCGCTGCCCCTCTCAGACCGGAGCGGACTCCAACTTTCTTGGACGTTAGGCGACTTTCATAACAGCTTCGGTAATGGACACTCCTCAAATATTTCCTCAGCAAACGTTGGGTTTCCTAAGGGATGGGAAGAAGGACATGGGAAGATGGTTCTCAAAGCAGCTCATTAAAGTCCCCATGAGCGAGGGGAAGTGGTGATGGGGAAAATCCGCCCCGGAGTTACTTAACGATTAGATTCAGAGTGTACTCAGCTTCTCATGGCTAACGTTAATATTATTGAAACAGGACTCTTCTGTTGCTACTTGACAGTGTACTGTAGAGCTCGGCTGGTCTTTCTAAGGGGCGACAAATCCAATCGTTCACACAGCTGCCAATCCCCTCTGACGTTAGCTTGGAGCGGGAGGCTAATGCTATGCTACTTTATTCCACAACACAATTATTCAAGATCTAACAAATCTTTGTCATTTCCCCGCTTCCTGATGGATTGGCAACAGAAAAAAAACAACGTTGGTTGTTCCTGCAACCGACCTGCACCTGAGGACGTGGGTTGGCTGTGCACGGGGTACATTTCCACCCCTTAGACTGAACAAAACATGGAAGTAGTCTCAGTGAAGTCACCAAGCTGTTTCTGAAGAGGCGTTTTGAAGCCCCATATTGGAAACGCTGACTCCACCAAACTTTTGATCAAATCAGAAATGCAAAGAGGTGGAGGTGAGGCGGCGCTTTAGCCTCCTGGTAAACAGCTACGATGCACCCACCTGTCCGTCAGTCAGTGCACAGCTCTTCTTACCTTTAGCTGAGATTGTACACCTTTTACGCCTGCAACACTTTCGAGCCGTGATGTTAGCAAGGAGTGGTTGATTGTCAGGAGAAAACTTGACGTTCTTTGTCGACAAAAAGCTAGATAATTGTTGTCAACACTTAGCATTCGGAAAACTTAACAAAACATTACAGCGCAAAGGTGTTACATGATATGGCAGGTGTGAAAGGCGTAAGATCTCAGCTAATGCTAAGGATGTATTAGCTTGCTAACAGCAACATTATCTTGAGATTTGTTGAACGCTTTTGTCAGCAGCTGTGACCCCGCTGTCCTTTTCTGAATCATCATTGGCCTCAATGCCTCATCAAATTTGATGTTTTAACTAAAAAAATTGCCAAAATATTTCTCCAGATTTCTACTATCCATCATATTTTTTAGTTGCCAATCAATCAAAGCACTGTGATTTAATAACTATTAATATTATTCCCCAAATGTATACCACCTGAAAAACCCATTGGAGCAGCAGCCTTTGTTTGCACACTGCACATTTATTCCAGAGAATTGAGGAAATATTGAAGACTCGACAAAGCTTTTACTTTTTACAAATCTACTTCATGATGTTGTTCTTATGACCCGTTAATACAAGTACATCACAACAAAATCAGAAATTTTAGGGCCAAAGTAATCCAGAGTGAAGCCTCTGTGTAACTTACTATTTAGTTAAACCGAGACTCACAAGAAACATATGAACGAATGCTCCTCCAGGAGATGTAATGAGAGTTTATTTTGCAGAAATATCCGGAGGTCAGGATTTTTGCGTCATTTTTTTATCAGACAACACAGTGCCCTCTTAAGTTGCTAATTGGGCTGTAAACAATGTAGTGTATGAGAAAGGAAGCCTGAGCTGAATGTATTTTAACGCTAATCACTGACTGTACCTGAATCACAGAGACGTTGGAGGCATATCATGGTCAGATTAGCATGAAAGGTTGTGACACCGCTTGGTTGCAGGGATGTCTTGGATGGTAACAGTGAGACAGATGTGGCACAGGCGTTTCATAAAGGTGTATCTTTAAGCTAAATATATATGCATTGCTGCGTTTTGTACCATTTATTTTTAATTATTGAATCACTATATAGATCATAACTACCCCACCTCTCACATGCTGTGTTTTGGCTGGAGATGATGAGCTATATTTCTTCTTAAGATATGTGCTTTCTTAAGTCTTTGACTGCATTGCGTGCCTTCTTGAGATGAGTTGTGATGAAACTGTGAATGGAGTCGTCCCGGTCAGAGGTGAGCAGCAGATTGCATCGTTAAGCAGCCTGCAGGACGGAGGCTGAGTTGGCAGGGAGAGTCTGGTCTGGCACTGATCTGCCTGGCATACAACCACGGCCTGGGGAGGACGTGAAATGAAACCTCAGCAGGGCGCGAGTAACGGAGGAGAAAACCTCCCACATCTTTATTAGAGGGGAGATGAAGGAGGAACCAAAGAGAAAGAGACCGAGGGTGTCGATTTAATGAGATCTCGGAAGAAATACGTTAGCATTACAGTATTTCTCCTCAACTTCCTTTGCTAGTTTTCTTTATTTGCTCTCATTTGGCGGACGTTCTGTACCGTAGGAACATCAGGTCTGTCTCTAACAGAGATGTAACATTCCCTGGCAGCAGCGCACTGCCCATATGTCCGCTGGTCACGGCAATTAAACTGTAAGATTGGGAAGGAAAATGGGCTGCGGGGGCGAGATGCGGACGCAGAAATGTAAAGCAGAAGAGAGAATAAAAGTAGCGGTCAGGATTTGTAGATGTGGTTTAGACAGAAGAGAGAACAAGTGTGTTTCCTCCCTTTCCAGCTTCATGCACACACACTTACCTTGTTTTCTTTGATTCAGAGCGAGACCTAGAGAGAGAGATCTGCTACCAGTGTGTATACACAGGAGGCTGAGGAGAAAAGTGTCACCAGTTTGTAGGAGGGTGGTGTATTTTGAAAGCTTGTTTAAGGAGACATGTTTGTGAAAGAGAGTCAAAAGGGTTTCTGTCAGTCGAGTCTGGATGGAAACATTTTCATGTTGCTAATGTTAACAACTGCCATTACCCTGGTGGACATTGTTTAGCAAGACGTAAGTGTTTTTCTTTGAAGTCTCCGGCTGTATTTCTGTGAATGCAGAAACAAGCTTCTCCACCTATCTTAGAAAACTTTGGTGTAATAAGAAGCTGCCACTTTAAGTCACAACATATTAATATTAATCAAAATACTTCTAACACTAATATGTGTCCCAAGTCTGTCTACAAAACTCTCAATGATGAGGAAAGTCCTATTTGAGCAAAATGTGTGCTCAAACAGGCCGTTTAGATATTTTCCCTTCATGACATCACAAAGGGCAGTAACCCCTCCCCCAGGTGGGTGACACTCCCACAGCTAGGTGTTTGTTCTGCCCTCTGAGTCTGCCTTCTCACCGTAAACAAAAGGACATGGGGCGAGAAAGCCCGAGCCGACCCGAGCCCTTCCAGAGAGGGGGCGTGGTCAGACACAGCTCATTTACATTTAAAGCTACAGACACAGAAACAGCCTGTTCTGAGCAGGGCTGAAATAGAGGGGTTTATAGGCAGGATCAAATACAGGATCAGAGTGAATTTAGAACAAGAAACTTCACACACATGTTTTGAGGAGCTCTGAGACTTATTTAAACTGTTTGAAGAGGAGGAGAATATGTGACCTTTAAGATTTTTTTTATTATATGACACTTTTTAAGAAATGTGTGGCTATCAGTTGATTACACAAAAGCTCAGCATTTTTAAATGTTGGGCACGAAGTAAAAATAATCCAGTTTAGTTTTTTCTTAATCTGAGCACAAACAGGCAGCAGTTTGGATAATTATGAATGACCCCTAACCCTTATGAATATGAAGAATACCCTTTTTTCAACATTAAGCAAAAAAGACATCAAATATGATCTTCCTCTTTGGATTTATGTGTTCATATACTTGACAATGAAACATTTAGATTACTTTATTGTCAATATTTTTAACATTATTCTGCACAAGGAAAGCTGACCTCCCTTTTTTGTTGTTTCTCTTTAAGTCATGAATTAACACCTTTTAAAGATTGACAGTCGCACAAAGTGATCGTTTCTCTGGATGTTTTGTTCTCTTGGGGAGTGGGGAGCAAGTTTATGAGGAATTATTCAAACAGAGTTTCTGAGGACGTGCAGAGTGCTACAGCTGTGCTAAGTAGGCCAAAGGCACAGGGGAGTGTCACATGAACCGAAGCTGCTATGTTAGCCATCCTCCAGTGTCTTGTTCAGCCACAGAAGGGAAAAGAGAAGGAGAGAGGGGAAAGAGTGAGCGAGGGCGGGCGCTCAGTGTGCGTCATGTATCCCATGCTGCCTGACGTCGGCACATGATACCCAAAACCGCTCCGCTGTAGAGGGGAAGTTCTCATTTCCATCGGCACAGAGACCGCACTGACCTTCTCCTTAACCACCTTCGCCAGCGCTGAAGGTCGGCAAAGTCTGGGAATTTCCTCCGACGAGGGCCAGAACATGTTTTTTATCGGAGGTCATGAGGGTCACAGGAAGTTCAGCCTGGTCCTTAGTGTCACATCGGCCAGTGACAACAAACCCTGACCAGACTCTTCCTCTGTTTACCACATGGCACACTCTGACTACCTCCTCCTCCTCCTCCTTCTCCTCCTCCTCTTCTCCTGGCAGCAGCAGCACTGAGAATTTGCGATAATGGGAGCTATGGAGTGACTGGGTTGTTCTAAGCAGTTGCTAATTTTTTGATGCAACAAAAAATTGACGTACATATACTATCCATCTCACTTTCAAACTAAATGCAAACAAATATTTAAAACAACGGCACCTATAAAAAAGTTGGAATCCAAATAAAAGTCAACATAAAAAGTATGACGTGATTCACAAAATATTATGTATATATATGTAATTATGAAAACATCCTAGCTAGCAGCTCCCTGTCAGCTGCAGCTAATGCTATCTAACAGCTCCCTGTCAGCAGGTTCCTGCTAGCTAGCAGCTCCCTGTCAGCTGCAGCTAGTGGTAGCTAGCAGCTCCCTGTTAACAGCTCTGTGCAAGTTAGCAGCTTCCTGTCAGCTACAGCTAATGGTAGCCTAAAGAAAAAATGCAGCACATAACAGGGGTTGCATGGGTGGAGCTCAAGACTCTGCTAAGCCCTCCCTTTCACCGTCGCCGTCGCTGGACAGTCTCTCACAGTCTCTCACAGCCATAACCCTGCACCTCCCTCTAAATGAGACCTGTCCCCACAGCAACAGAGAGGATAGCTACACCGGCCCAGAGGGGAGCGAGGGAGATGGAGGGGAAAACATTTGAGAAGGCGGGGAGGGTCGGAAGAGCAAGTTGTGAGGTCAGAGCGACGAGAAGAAAAGAGGACAAACCAGTCGATGCTGCTGCTGCTTCTGACACGGCTGTGTTTGCTTGTGGATTTATTCCTGTGTGTTTGTACATCCGAGTCTGGGAGAGTTTCTGTGGTCTGGTCTTTGTCCACATGAGGAGGAGTAGGAAGAGGAGTTGGCTCTCCATGACACCAGTTTCCCAATGACTGAAACCAAATAGACCAGTTCACTCTGCGGGAGGAAGTGCCAGGGTTACGTGGGGATAATAAAAAGATCCCTTATTCCTTTAGGGTCACAAACGTAGCCCACAGAAGCCTCTAATGTCTCTGAAAGTTAATCAGTGATGGTGCTGACACGTGTTTTTTTTTTAATGCATATTTGCAAACGCGCACGTTTGTTGATCCCTTGTCAACCACATCCCCTCTGACACGCTTGTGAGCGGTGCATCAGCTCCCCTCTCTCCGCCCGGGTTTTGCGTCACAGTGACTGGCCTAGATTGTTGAAAATGGACCTGGAACACTTGCCGTTTATAGCCTTTCCTCTGCCTCTCCCTGATGTAAGAGCAGAGCACGACTTTCCCAGAAAAAAAAAAAAAAAAAAAGTTCTGCTGCTCTTTTCTAACAAGCAGGAACAAAAGACATCAGGCTGCTGCTTTCACAGGCCAGAACATCGTTTTCATCACATTTGGACTTTTTGTTTTTCTTCTTTTTGTCCAGATTTGAAACGTTTGCAGATGCACACATTTGTGTTACACTGTCGAATTACAAACATCTTGTAATGAAACACTTCCAGTTTGGCTCGAAAGTCTTTAACTCTCACAAAATAACAGACTCAAACACTCAGACACACAGGAACAGAGGACAACACACATCAAAATAGGAAACAGACTTTCTCTAAATGTTTCTGAGCATTTCAGAGAAATCTAAGCACACTTTCATAAGTAGCAGGCAATCGAATAAAGACATAATCCCCAAAAAACCTCTGCAAGCATGCCAACTGAGACCAACCGGAGCACAAACATTACGCTGATTATTCAGTCTTCACTTTATTTTCTTATTTTAATCATCGACATTACAGATTTTACTACATATTGTGTTTGACTCTTTTACTATAAAGAATCAATCTAAAGTATTTTTTAATCATTTTGATAGTTTCATGCTTCCTGAATCAGATGCGTCTCATATGAGATACACATGTCACCATTATCAGCAGAGTTACACTGGACGATTAGGCCTGACGATCGAAGAGTGTGGCCCCATTTGCGTGTTGTTGCAATCGATTGTTAGACCAGAACAACGAGCTGAAAGATGCACCCCATCTTCACAGAGCTGTGGGGGGAACTGAAGATTCAATGGAAAGCAGCAGCTTTGTTATTCAACGTCATTTCATACCTTGTTAAAGTAAAATCATATGAATATAGTTCTGAGCAGCAGACCTCATGAAGGTGTTGGATCAGGTGTTATGGCAGCATCTCACTCCTGTGTCTCCTCTGTTTGTTACCTTAAAGGAGACAGAAAAGACCTGTTTTGATGTTTTCGGGCCATTTACCTGAACCACCCTAACCAAATCATTAGGCGTGTTCACATGCACGCCGCTGTGTTTGTGTGCGTGTCTGTGTGTGTTTAGAAAGTGCAGGTAGGCGTGGGTGGGCTCGCTATGTTACCAAACTCTTGCTGTGTCATCGTATTGATTTGAATCTCTCTCGCTGTCCCTCTCTCTCTCTCTCTCTCTCTCTCTCTCTCTCCCTCCCTCTATCTCTCTTGCTGTCTGGTCTCTGTCTCCCCTCCACTCTCCCTCCCCTATGCCTCCTCCGTTCCCACGGCAACACGTGGCTACTGGTTACATAACAGCGGCTGCTCACGGTGCTTGTGTGTGTTTGCGTGTGTGTGTGTGTGTGTGTGTGTGTGTGTGGTGTGTGTTTCTGTTGCTGCCCTTGGGCTTGGGAAGTCAAACACACACACACACACACACACACACACAAATAAAGAGAAACATGCAGCTTTCAGGCTCATGTAAGTGCACTATTGATGGTGTTAACACTGATTGCACACGCAGCTAAATACACCATGATGTGTGTGTGTGTGTGTGTGTGTGTGTGTGTGTGTGTGTGTGTGTGTTTGAGAGGGAGAGAGAGAGAGTACGCTCAGCTTGCTGCAGTCTGTGTTACTTCCACTAGATGGGAACAGTGTGCAAGTGTCACACAACCTGTTATTAATATTGTTTATATCTGCAGAATGACAAGTCAGAGTGATGCATGATGGGAAGGGTTCTGGTCTTTTCTTTCTATATGAAGCTTTTAAAAACCCAAATTCAAAATATGAGGCTATCTAAGTGATAGTTACAATCTGAAGAGTATTGCAAAGTGGTCTAGTTTCTCTTCACTGTGTTTTCATTGGTCGAGGGTTTGTTTTTGTTTTTTTCACAATAACTTTGTCATTGATTTGTAAAAAAAAAAGTTGAATCATGCTTTTTTTGTTTGAACATCATTGTAGCTGAAGAGAGCCTAAGGCCCTCTTCACGCTTTACTTTTCAGCCGAAAACGCTAACCTGTCGTTGGCTGTTCGTTTACACGGCAACAGCGTTTTTGGTGGGTGCCTGAAAACGCAATGTTTTGAAAGCAGCACCGTCTCTGTCGTCTTGGGATCTGGCAATATGCTCTCCCTCTGAAAAATACTTTTTGCACATGTGCATCACGGTTCCAGTCAATAGCCGTGTGCGTGTCGGTGGACTACGACAACAATGGCGGACTTCTGAGTTCTGTTTGTGAAAATGTCGACTGGAATGGCACCCAGCTGACATTTTCTAACTATGTACTCTCTTGGAGTACCAACCCCAACAATAATTTGTGCGCTAGTCATTTTTGTAAGTTTACACTTTACCGCTCTGTAGTAGGAAGAGCATATGTGCATGCGCATGTTGTTTCATTACAAAGTCACAGCGCCAACTACTGGTCTGGCATGAGTACTACAGCACTTTTAGTCATTTTTGCAGATTCAAACGATGGCGTCGTCTGAAATTGTACATATCAGTTTTTACTGGATCAATTTCCTTTACAGTTGGCACAAATTATTTTATCCCAGTATTAGCTTTGTTAGCTTCGTTAGCTTCATTAGCTTCGTTAACTAGCTGAGTATTTATGGCTCCAGGTGTTGAGTGTTGACTCAGGTTGTCGACAGGTTGTCCACTCTACCAACTCTGAGCCACAGCAATCGTTCACTGAGTAGCATTTACGTCTTTGTCAACCATCGTTAAACTATGTTCTGTGACAGATATCGATGATCATGTCGACTTACAGATTTGAGTGGATGCTTCATGAGACTTTTAACTTTATTTTAAATTTAAAAAAATAAATCTTTTACAATTCCAACCCAAATCTTCACAGTTTTAATCTCTAAGGGAGTTAACTTTCAAACTGTGTGCCATTCGTTTTGTGTCCTTGCCGTGGTTAGACGTATGAATGGGGATTAGTGTTTGATTAAACAGTGAGGTGTGTGTGTGTGTGGGAGTGTCAGATGTACCACACACACACTGACCCAGGGATTCTTGCCCTCAGATCCCCTCTAATGGCATTAGGCAGGCCTCGCCCGGGGAGGCCGAGCTGCTGCTCATTTCGATTACGGCCACGTTGAGGAGCGATCCCACGCAGAGCGCTCGGCCCTAATACAGCTGATTTCATATTTATGAGGAAGAGATGCAAGCCACACATAAACACTACAGTGCTGCTCCCTGGGGGGGGGGGGCGGGGGGCGGCGGGCGGCGTTTCCACTGAAGACAGGTAAAAAACATGATGCTAAAGGACGTCAGGTAGGAGTTTGATTTACGTGGTCAAGCTCAGAAAAAAATCAGGAAGAAGATGAGATTAGATTTTTACTTTTACTGCTGTAAAGTGTTTACTCAGGAAAGGCGGGAAGTGTATTTGCATAAGTGGATGTTACCTCTGTGAGCTCTGTTCCTCGGAGCCCTCGGGCCACAGAGAGCTGGTTTACAGTACTGGACTGTGCGGCGAGGCAGTAAAATCCAGAAGCTGTCTTATCTTTACGACCTGCACGGCTTCTGTTCTGCTTACGCCACCAAAGCGACCTCCATAACTCCAGAGAAGGAACTGCTTATCATGTCCTCGTAGATTTCTCCTTTCTGTTTCAAAAGTTCCTCACAAAAAGGTGGTTGTCCGATGCCCAATGTTTGCAGGAATTGTGAGCTCATTAGTGATCCCAGCTGATCGTAGAAGACGGGCCTTTGTGCAAAGAGATATTAGATTCTAAATGACAACATAGCCTTTGAGGTGATCAGGCCTTTGCTGCAAATTAAGAATCAGCAAATCAAATCTTTCTGGTTCAGTATTGCGCGTCATGAGCTGTAGCAGCTGAACCAGAAATGCAGCATTAGCATTGATCTCTCCTTCCTGCTTTTATTGCATCTTTTTGGTTCCAGTTTCCTCCACCTTTAAAGACAGAAACTTTACTACAGTCAGATAGTTGTGTGGCAATATTTTTCCTACGTGTGTTCACTTTGCACATTTCCTGTTGTCATATTTGAAAAGACGATCGTTCTAGATGTTTCACCTTGGTCCGTTTTGAATGTTTGACTGCACCCCCCGCCATCGTGCCTCATCGCCCACTTTGCCATTGGCTCTGTTTTCGGGTGTAAATTTACTTTATTCAATTCCTCCATTGACATTTAATAAAATCCTCATATTAAGAGATTGAAGCATTGAACCAAGACAACCGGTTATATTACAAAGACCCAACGTTAATCCAGCATGAGCACTAAGCTACATTTAGCAAAGTTACAGTGGCGAGAAAAGACTTCCTTTTAAGAGGCAGAAATCTTGAGCAAAACCAGACTCCAGACGGGGGGGGGGGGGAGGGGGGGTGTCCATATCAGCAGGCCGTCCCCACCAATGATCCAGAGGGACCTACGACACCTGACTGGTCACTCATAAATCTTAAGGTGCTTTGGGACAAACCTCAGCTCCACTTGGGACCTCGTAAATAAAATAAATGTGTTAAACCTAAAGAGGCTCCTATGTTTAAAAATGAATAAGGCATTACACGAAAATAGAAAAAGCAATAACCATTGATTATCCTCTTGTCTGTATGCAGAAAAAAATACATCCAGGCCTGTATGGATGACACCTCAGAGTTTATTTACAAATGAGGATTTCCCCCTGAGGGTTAATGTTTCTGACTATGAAACAAACATTCTCAGAATTTCAGCTACAAGTCAAATATGCAAAGATAGTTAATGTGTAGACTTTAGTGGTGTGACATTTCACGTGTCCCCGCCAGTGTGTGACTGTGTGCTATTTATTTTTTGTCCCACTTCCTCATTGCAGAGAACCAGAGGTGGCGGTGACCTGCGAGCTGTAATAACCTGCCGCCAGGACCTGTTAACCGAGTCACGGTGACACGGAGTCGAGGTGGCATTTCGAGGAGAGAAACTCACTCAAAAAATGATGACTTAAAAACAGCAAAAAAAACTGACAAGTGCATGTCCACACATACCAAGAGGTTATTATTGACAGGGAAAAGAAAACTGCAACGTGTAAGTTTCTTTTTGCCTGATTGGCTCTCTGACTAGGCCTTCAGTTCCTCTTGGCAGCCTCTGATTGGCCGGGATCCACAGGTTTACTCGGTGACTCACTCAGCTCTAAGAAGCAAAAAACACGGCCATGGTGTGTTTCCATGACAACCTCTCGGGGGGTGGGGGGGAGGTGGGGGGTGGTCAGGCGCCAGTGAAGCACACAAGAGCCATTTCCTAATAAAGCGGGTTTTTATAGCCTCTCTTGTCTATTTTCTCCTGTGCGAAATGTAAACACGTCTGAAAGTCGGAGAGAAAAGAGACGGAGGGAACGGAACAGTGAGACCGGTGATCCGAGGGAGAAAAAGTGAACGCTGTACTTTCTCTCTGACACGTGTTGCATTCACTGTCCCGTTAAAGTCGCTCCATCCTTGACCCTCTCCTTTCACAGACGTGAACAGATTCTACATGACAGTAAAATGAACGCGGCAGATGTATCTACAGAACAAGTGGCTAACCAAGGTCTGTTCTTAAAAACCGGCAAGAGCTATGTTTTTAAGGTCACATATTATACAAAATGTACTTTAATATGTTTTTCAAAGACTAATATGTGTCTCTAGCCTGTTGAGCTCGGCGTTGCTGCATCAAGAGCTGAGCTTCTGAAGATCGGGCATGCAGGCAAATGAACCAGTAACAAACAGTTGATACGAGCCGTTTTCACACATGCACTCCTGCACATTTCTAGAAAGTTTCAGGCAGGCTGCCCCGGAAATCTTCCAGAGTTGGTTGTTCACACATGCACCTCACAGCTGCGGACTGGAGGCACAGCTGGAGACTTTCCATGTCTTCATGGATCAATAAAGGGTTATGTTATGTCGGTTCACCTCGACTTCTCATGGAGTCTTTACTCAGGAGCAGGCAGGAAACATTCCTAGTAAAGTAGGTGTGAAAAGTTGGTGAATTTTGCATTCACACATGGTGCTCACCCCAAAAAATGTCAGGCAGTCTTTTGCAGTTTTGTACATTTGTGAAAGGGGCTTTTGAAAGCTTAGCAAACAGTTTCTTGTTTATTTTAGCTTTTGGATTGGTGTTTGTGGCCTCCTGGTGAAGCAGAGTCCACCATTCTCCCTCTTTTTGCTTTGTTTTTAGTCTCCACCAACTCCTCAGGACAATATCTAGCTATTTTGCTGCTAAATGCGTCGCTATGTTTGGTTTCCTGCTGATAGCAAACTGCTTTTCTCACCTGCCTTAAGGTGATGAGACCACTGATACATAGTGGTTTCTCATAGAGATGTTCTGCTACTTACTGGGACTAAAAAAAGAGAGAGAACCACAGAGTGACAGTGCAAAAAAAAAGAAGCTGTGGTACAGGAAATGAAAAGCAATACCACCTTAACTTACAGAGGAGGACATTTGCAGGAAGCGGTATTAAAATGTTTCTAAATCTGAGAAGCTATATGCTATCTGGGCCGCAGTCATCGGAAGTGGCTGTTTTCACGTCTGCTAGACGTGTGTGTCTTTATTCGTACAGAATAAACTCAAAAGCTAAAGTGGGTTGTGGTCATTAGCCGGTTGAAACACAGTTTTTGCATTTTATTTGTGGTGCATTTATGGTCACGTATGTGCAATCAACAGCAAACAATATTTGAAATGGTGTTTTAGAGGTGTTTGTTTTGGTGTTTCACAGGACCTTTAAAAGAACTATTTTGAGCCCTTGAGGCTCATGCATGCTTCTGTTCATGCCTTAGGATGATAATACTCCCCGTGGGTTTTATATTAAACAACTGTTGTTACATTTCACAATCAAATGACCTTTGGTTGAAAATTAAGAAAATAGACAAGTGCCGCTTTTCTTTTGGAAATTTGCAAAGAAGTCCTCTGGAGAATAGTTTGCAAGAACAAAATGCAATTTCTGTTCGACTTGAAGTGCACCCCGAAGCAATATTTGATCTTAGTTCAAAACGTTCTGCATATCCTAAATTAGATTCTTGTACTATACCCTGGAGGAGAGTGTGTGTGTCAGGTGATTGACAGGAAACAGAGCGTAACGTAATGCAGCTCTGATATGAAAACACTGAACCGAGGCACGATGAAATAATGAGAAAACACCGACGTGACTGATGGACCATCTCACTCCCACGTCTGTAGCATCTATTGGAAATAGTTATTTTCTCATGTGATCCACATGAAGCCTCCAATTATTGCTATTCTGCTCGTTTGAGAGAAGATGGAGCCGCTCTGCATGGAGGACGCATTACAGGGACGCTGGAGGCTTAAAGATGATAGGTTCAGGGAGTCGTGAAGGATCAGGACGCTCTGATGTGCACACAGTTCAATGAAGAAATTTTTTTGAGTTATTAGAGTTTTGTACCTTTGTACGTTTACATTTCTTAATGAATCAAGAAGCTTAGTTTGACCTCCATATTAGAGATGGGGCCGATACGATCTTGTATCCGTATCGGGTCCGATATAGAAGTATTTTTTTCCTTGTCAGCAGATCGCCCCGTTCGCCTGTTTACTGCACTTTGTAACTCTGGAAGCGGGACACCTGCAGTTTGTAGTAACTTGATCAAACATGACTTCAGAAGAAAACCAAATATGAAGCTCTCACTGGCTGCTGCAGGTATTCAGTCGGAGGCAATCTGACCTGGAACCGTAAATATCAAACATGATTGATATTTACGATTCCAGATCGGGGCACTCCGACTCGATCAGGAGCAGTAAAGTAATTGTAGTGACACTTGAAGATTTTTTGGACAAAAGAAATCGGATACACTCAGAGACCTTCGGTGTCTCCAAAGCGCACAAAAACAAATACCTACACATCGTTACATCAGCACTAACTGATCTGAATAGATTTTTGTAGCACAGGTTGTACTCGGGCTCGGCTTCAACAACTTTCTGTAGATGTTTTCAGAGGTCGGACTCTTTTCTGTGATTGAACTTTGCGAGTTCACTTTTCTTTATATAATGACCAACATATGAGTGAATAGGAGCTGCTTCTCAAAAAGGAAAAAGAACTCCATGTCTGACTGCAACAAAGCGACACTGAAGGTTGAACTGAATGCTCGTTGACTGAGTGTAAAGTGTTTGTAGAAGAACAGAATGTCAAGGCAACCGTCTCTGTGCATGTGTGTAAAGAAACGTGTTGTGCATTCATACCTGTGGAGGAGTTGGTTCCTTCACAGTGATTCGATTAAAAACACTCAAACTCAAATGGCTATGTTCTTTCCTTTCGAACTTCAAACTCTATACAGTCGCTTTGTTGAGGCCTCATCACAAGTCTTAATGAAAAATCTGAAAAGACATGCACATCCCTCAGTGGGTGCTGGATCCAAAAACAAGAATAGGTAAAGATCAAACCATCAAAAAAGATCCACCTCCAAACATGACTTATCAATAAATCCTTCAGACGGGAGCTTCTTGGTGTGCGGATCTTGTTTGCTTTTCTATACCTCATCACAAGTCTAACCCCCAACTTCCACGTCCTCCGTGCGCACCGCGGTCCGTCCCTGCCACTCTAGTTAATCATTGTGTTTCCACAGCGAGCGCCACGGTCTGTCTCTGGAGCATGCCAGCAGCGCCAATACGCTCAGCTGCGTTTCAAATACACTGCGAGTCTATTATCGAGGGAGTACGCTGCAGGCACACGTCAAGCTGGACAGAATAGAATAACCCGGACAGGAAGGTAGACAAGGAAACGCACAGGTCAATTTCAAAATAAAACATCATGATCATATTTTAACATTAGGTCAAAACAGGCACCATCGAACAACAAAGCAACCTCAGAAAGCCAACGCAACATTTTGTTTGCAAGTTTTTCTCTGTATTCCCGCGTGATCTTGTAGTTCTCCTGTGATCTTGTAATTCTCCCGTGATCTTGTAATTCTCCCGTGATCTTGTAGTTCTCATGTGATCTTGTAGTTCTCCTGTGATCTTGTAGTTCTCCTGTGATCTTGTAGTTCTCATGTGATCTTGTAGTTCTCATGTGATCTTGTAGTTCTCCTGTGATCTTGTAGTTCTCATGTGATCTTGTAGTTCTCATGTGATCTTGTAGTTCTCATGTGATCTTGTAGTTCTCCTGTGATCTTGTAGTTCTCATGTGATCTTGTAGTTCTCCTGTGATCGTGTAGTTCTTGTGATGGATCCAGTGGGGGATTCTTTGTTACCTCTTGCTGTCTCTTTTCCCTAAAGTTTCCTGCCTATGTATTGATAATGGTTTGCTTCACTTTCAGAATTAGCAAAGGGTCATCGTGGTTTAGAGGAAGTTGGCAGATAGTTTAGTAATTTCACAAGAATGCAAGAAGATTTTCCTCGAAAAGCATTTTCTGCTTGCGAATGTTCAGTTTCTATTTTAGCTGTCGTGACCGGCAGTGAGTGATGTGACACCAGGAAACCTGTGTTCAATAAAATGAACACAGAGTTCACAGAGAGTGTCCGTCTTGTGTGTCGTCCTCCGCAGCTTTAGTTGTTGACTTTTCCTAACAGCACGTCACGATCCTCTCCTGCAGCAAAGGATATTTACTTACATTTAATATCTATGCAAGGAAACATCTATATCTATCTACAAATGCATTCATGGCGTTTTAAGTCTGGGGTCCTAAACTTCAGAATCACATGGTTAGATTCAGACACATTTTTTTTTTTTATATTTCACTGAAACTTCGTCTCCCCCCGTTTCCACCAAGCGGTCCGGTTTGGTTCAGAGCCACAAAATGTGAAATAAACCCATCCAGTCCTTAGTTTGTGGTCTGCATAAGTCTTACAACACAGAGAAAAATGCTCCATTTCAAATTTGCTCTCCTTGTGACATCACAGTGGGATTCTGGTAAAACAAAAGGGGATAATATGTCCTCTTTAAGTACCCTTCCCAACTTTTGACAGTGGAAACAACAATAAATATGTACCGAACCGAACTGAACCTGACAGCTTGGTGGAAACGGGGCTTCTGTAACGGTATGAACAATGTGATGAGAGATGACTGACAGCACAATAAGTTTTGTTTTAGCAATTTTCATTGTGTTGATTCTCACTTTAGTCAGGATGAAACCTGTCCTCAGATCATCTCTAACGGTTGACCGAGTTCACATTCACCTCAGAACTTCAGTAATGACCGGTTAAACCACAGCGGCATCTGGGGCTGAGATTGTGTGATTTGGGTGTTATTGAAAAAAGAAAGATCATCATCATAAGAGAAGTTTCAGTTTGAGTCACCATCTCCAGTGTTGAACCCTAAGGTGAGTTGCATAAAGCTGCAGTTCCCCAAGTGTCCACTTGAGGCTGGCTGCAAAACCCAAGAAACTCCACATTAGGTCCCATTTTAAAATTCAGAGTTTTACAGCAGAAATAAACTTGTTCACAGCCTGGTGCAAGAAACAGCTTTGGTCTTGATAGCTCATTTTTTTCTTCAGGAGAACAGGAAGGACTGAATTTCTTAAAAACACTCTCACACTTTAGTTACATGAAGCCTTTAAGTTACCAAGCGTGATGCTTTGTCCTACAGGTGCATGCTGCTGACTCTCCGCTTGATTTCAGCTCATTCAGTCACACGTCTTATCTCCTCAGCTGTGCCTGTGTTGTTGTGGGATTATTAATTTTGGAGCAGGATGATTCCAGGTTCTCACGGTCTTGGGACTTTTCAGTTCTCTCCTCAAGAAGACAAATACCGCTTCTTAACGCCACAGACACTTTTTAGGGGCCTCTTGTGACTTTGAAGATGGGGCTGGCAACACAGTAGACGATTCTTAAGTCTCAACAGATTTAAAAAATCTGGGAAACCACAGACATGAGGAGGACGGTTTCAACTGATTTTTAACATTATAATCCTTTTGAAAGGTCACGCTATTATTCGGCCTGATCACGACACCTGCTGTTAGTAGTAACGATTTCGCAGTGGCTATTCAACCGACACGAGATCTCACAGAAACTCGTGTGGTCAAACGTGACTCCAGAAGAAAAACGATCAATGCCGTCAGCTGGCTGTCCATTATGAAGGCACTCGAGCTGTTGCCATGACTCCTCAAACTGGTCTGCTTTTGAATATGCCGCTCGGCCTGGGGTGCTCAGTTGTGTTTGTGTTCTCTGCCATGTTCGCGAGCTGTGAAAAGTGCTCAACATCTGGTTGGTGGCGCTTCCTGGTCGGCTCGCTCTCATTGGCTGTTTCAGGTATTCTGTCAGAGTCAGGCCGATCTTCACTCTGAGATCGGGGAAGCTCTGACTCATTTGGGAGCGAGCAATCGGGCGTAAAACCATCGAGTGTGTAGACACTTTCAGTCAGATTCATTTGGCTTCTTTTGCTCTTTGCAGGGACAGTTTTTAAGCAGACAACTCATGCATGCTGAAACGCAAACAGACAATACTAACCTGACAATATATTGAAACTACAACACCAAATACTCGGTCTCTTGCCCACAAATACTGCATTTTATTTTGGTTCTCAACGACATTTGGCCCTTTTTAATCATCGTTCCAGACAAAAGAATCTGGGATGAAAAAAGTGATAAAGTATCTGCAGAATGATAACGAAGACCAGATGTTCAGACATGGATATTCTTTCTTTTGAATTTCACAAATAATCTGGCTTTCTCTGTGTCAAAAAAGTTCTCTTTGGCCAGCGCTCGTGTGGCTTGTTAGCTTGTTAAGTGTTTTAAGCTTTATTTGTCAGCCAGTGCAAAGCAGTGAGGATGTTGTTGGAGTTCTCCGGCAGAGATGATGGTGCATGGTAGCAACTAGAAGAGCGTGTCAGTCACCTGTTCGGCTTCTGACTGGGAATTTATGCAAATGAGCGGCGAGTTTGCTCCTTTTTTATGAGCACTTTGAGCTCCTTTGGTCTGATGAATAATCAGCTGTTCTGTTGTTCAGTCACTCTTAAGTCTGAACAGTGGAAAGAAGCAGAGACGGAGCTGCAAGTTTTGTAAGGTAGAAACCATGCAGAGTAGAAGACGGGGAATAAAGGAAATGTGCATTTGAAAAAAACTGCACAAAGGGAACGTGCTCACGAGAGAACAACGGTCCAGTTGGAGACGTGAAGAACAGAACATCAGACTTCCTGTCAGCTCGTCTTTCTTTCTTTCTCACTATCTGTCCGTGTCATCGATTCGACCATTTATGAGTCATAAGGAGTCATAAGGAGATTGTGATATGACCGCTGCTTTGATGCGGACTGTTAGGTCGGTTATGACGCTGAACAACACCCCCGGAGGTCGTTAGTGCACCGCTAACTGTATCCGAGTGTACTGCTGCATCAGGCTGCACACTTGGAGTAAAAAATTATGGATCAGTGCGTCAGTAAATGTGCAGTCTGGGAAAAACGCAAAAGGTGTAAATTGAGTAAAATGCATATAGAGGATCCCTTGCTGTTTTTTTATCATTTATTTTATTGACTTTTATCATATGAACTTCAAAGTTTGATATCTCTGTTCACACTGTAACTTGAGAACACCCACAAACACACACCCGTGTTAGTGTGTGTTTGTGGGTTTATGGGTGTGTCACAGTCACGTTGTGGGGACCTTGCCTATGAAGGCACACGTTCTCTAATTATGTATTCATTAGATTTGAGGCAGAAGACTTGATTTCTACTTTATGTAAAGGTAAGTCGGAAAACGAATGTAAGTCACTGGTTTGTCATCTGAAGACATCTGAAACACTTTTAAAAAAACATTAAATCTGATCTCTCAAATTGCGGGAAAAATAAATCTTCCTCCTTTAAATGTTTGAGAGTTGTACTGCAAAATGTTCGACTCTGAATTCACAAAAAAACAGAAACGTACTGCTGCAGTTGATTCACCCTGTGTTTAATCCACCACTAACAGTTCTTCTAAGTAGTTCGAGTTGTATTTATTTGGTGATATCGTCTGTCCCTCTGGAGGAGTTCTCTTTAGATTTGCAAACCTTGTTGTTAGGGCTCGGCAATTAATCGGAAAATTTATCAAAACCGACATTGAGAACCTCTGATGAATAGTTCATCAGATATGAACTCTTTCATTAGAAACATATCCCAGCTTTAATAGTTGAACATCTTTACAGTAGAGACCATGTCAGTGAACTATGAGGGGAAAAAACTAAAACAAATAATCGTTCATTAATTATTCATTATATAGATATTGATTTGAGGTCACATCGCCCAGCCCTACTTGCTGTGATGATGTCATAATGATGTCATCAGTGTTATCTCAGCGTTTGGAGAAAGTCAGTATGATTAAAAAGTGTGTATTTAGTGATTCTGGATCTCTTCCCGCTCTGGAGTCTGTGTTTATTATGCCTCATCATAACCCTTTTTTTATTATCCGTCTCTTGTGGGTACCCAGACTTTATGGAAGTGTGACACTTTAGCGCTCATGTCCCTGTTTTATGGGATAGTTACCAAAGAAATGTATGTGATGTAATAATGGACAAAAGTGAGTGTAAATTTGATATCATTATGTTTAACTCTAACATATCATCATCAGGTTCAAATACCACAGACTCTCAAACCTCTTCCTTCCTGCTCAATAGCAAACTCAGCAGAAAATGTTGATGCATTAATCAAGCAAATAATTCCCTTTATGGTGTCCTAATTGGCTCATTGCTTTGTGGAATTATTTCCATATATGGTTTGATGTTAGTTGAATTCAGTTTCCCTTGAACTCACCGTGTTTCTGTAAATGCTTTCTGCTCACTGACACTCATGGCCAAACTATGTTAACTGCTCAAGAACAGCGGCGGTGAGTTGTTCTCTGTAATGGATTTGTTGTCTCAGCAAGTTTCTGTTTCTGCAGAAATGATTCAGCATTATCATAACACAACTTGCACACATTGCGGTAAATTGTTTCGCTCAAGATCTGTGCGTATCACATTTTATGTGAATGTTAAAAGTCACATATTCTCCTCCTCTTCAACCAGTTTAAATAAGTCTCAAAACATGTCTATGAAGTTTCTTGTTCTAAATCCACTCTGATGCTGTATTTGATCATGTCTATAAACCCCTCTGTTTCAGCACTGCTGAGAACAGGCTGAGAACAGGCTGTTCTATATGTATATTATATATTATATTATTCTATATATATATTATAAATTATATTATTCTATATATGTATTATAGTGTCTGTACCTTTAAATGTAAATGAGCTGTGTCTGACCACGCCCCCTCTCTGGAAGGGCTTGGGTGGCTCAGGCTTTCTCGCTCCATGTCCTATTGTTTACGGTGAGAAGGCAGACTCAGAGGGCAGAACAAACACCTAGCTGTGGGAGTGTCACCCACCTGGGGGAGGGGCTACTGCCCTTTGTGATGTCATGAAGGGAAAATCTCCAAACGGCCTGTTTGAGCACACATTTTCTGAAAAGTGGAGGAGGCAAAAGACAGAGAGGATGGATTTCCTCATCATTGGGGGGTTTGTAGACAGACTAGAGACACATATTAGTGTTAGAGAAACATGGGGAAGTGTGTTTTAGCAGAATATGTGACCTTTAAAAGGTATTCTGGCAGTCACCATCTTGGTTTTCTGCAACCAGAAGTGACCTCATTTGGCAGAGCACATTACTAAACCTCTATCCTGACTGACAGGTCGCTGTTGTCGCTGCTGGACGGAGGAACCCTGATTTCATTGTGATTTATTGATGATTGTTAGTCTCATGGTACCCTGACGATTGAGGGGTTCAGGAGCCAACCATGAACTGGAACTTCTGTCCTTCGAGTTGCCGACTACCTGTCATTTCCAATTTCTCTCTCTCCTCGGTGTCAGTCTCCTGTCAGAGTAGCAGCAGCCACTCAAACACAATTGTGAGATTTTGAGTTTTCTGCCACCCAAATGAACTGACGGGGGACCCAGCAGTATTTTGTGTTTCACCTCATGAACCTTTAGCTGCTCGCTGTAGTGAAACCAGATTGCACCATCCTTCTGCAGGAACAACAAGTTGAGTAATATGATTGACAGCTCGCTCAGACTCCACCCATGCCTGCTGCTCATTGGTCCTCCAAAAAGTCAGTGTGAACCAGATCGGGTCTGCTTATGTGACATTTGTGAGGATGCGGGGATGACTGTGACTGCGTGTCAGACTTTCCTCCAGCTCAGGCTCAGATTGTGTCTATCAGGTTGGTATTTTTTTTTTTAGTCTTTTAGTCTTTTTTTTCTCCTCCTCTGCCTCTTCATCTCTCTGTAAACCTTTAAATATGCGTGTGTTTTTGAGTGTATTTGTGTGAAGAAGAGCGGGTCAGACCCTGACCTCAGATCTATCATTTGCATCAGCCTCGTTGCTATGATTCATGCAGTCAGACAGGTGAACGCGGCGCTTCTAAGGAACACCACAAACCACACAAATGCATCTATACATGCACGTAAGCATGCCGGGTTACTAAGAACTCTCGCGTGTGTGTGCGTGCTCTTTGAGTGGGACCTCTGTCTGTGAGTCATGTTCCTGTTTTCATTCATCATCACACAAGGCTGATGGAGCACCGCTGGGATGTCGAGCAGAGACGAGAGGAGAGTAAAACAGAGGAGAAGATTTTCAGGAAACCAGTGAGAACATCACAGCAAGCCGATGGAGAGTTTACCGCCGTCTGCAGAGGCACGCTGGGTAAAAATCGCCGCTGTGAGTACTCTGAAATCACGCTGGTGGCTGTCTGTCCTCTTAGAGATCAAAGTCGGCTGCTGGAGTGTTTTGTGTCCTGTGTGGTTGTTTTGGAGGATGTCACCTCATATCTGTTTGCTGAAGCTGCAGTTTTGTTCTCTTTCCTGCGTCTATACCGACTTAAAGAATCTAGCTGCTGTTTCTATGCATTAAATCCAACTTTCAGAGTCAGAGGTTGTTTTTTTTTTGTACATATTTTGCAGTCAGAGCTTTTTCACACTGAACCTGTTTAGTTAAAACAAACTTTAGTTATTCCGGTTTGTTTTGCACTCGTGAGAAATCTGTCAATCGAATCCTGGTGTGGACCAAAAAAAAAACGCGTAGAGACAGCTTGAAAAGGTGGGTCGTTGTGGTCGGCTTTTTGTTTCAAATGAGAAGTTTTGATGCGACACAATATGCGAGTCAACAGCTCAAGTTTGTAATTGTTCTAAATGTTTCTTGCAGCAGCAGAAGTTTGAGTTTGTTTGGCGTCTAGAGGTATAGTAGAAGTAGTGGAATTGTTTGACATGCAGAAATATTCAGAGTAATGAGATGATAGTAATGATATGTTGAACTGAAAGTAAGAGCACAGCGCCGATGCAGTGCATGCTGGAATACCAGAGCAGAGGAAGAAACCGGAAATCCTGCAGCTTAAATAGACCGCCGAAGTGGGACGATGTGTTTCAGGTGATTGTTGAGAATGACGCATGGCGAGAGTGAAATCAGTGCAGCGTCACCACAAACAAATCAAGCCAGCAGTATCAATCAATCAATCAGTAGCAGGTAAAAGACCTTACTCATTGGTAAGAAAAATGGGATGTGGGAGATGGGATAAGAAGCTATAGACCAGGGTTGGTCTATACCAGCAGGCCGTCCCCACCAACAATCCCGAGGAACCTACAAGACGTGAGAGCTCAGGAGTTCCCAGGAAAACATGTGGTTAGTAACAAAGATTTACAGAGCAGTAGAGAAGCAACTCCGTTATGAGCGTTGTCAAATGACTGCTCTTACATTTTGAGTCTGGTGGTTTTTATTGTGACTTGATTGTTCAAGCCTCCACAGGACCAAATGCATGCAGTGTCAGTTGAGCAGAGGCACCGTCAGGCTCTATATCACAACATCGTCTGCAAATAAAGTGACCCCACATGGAGCCCTGAGCCTACAGTATACGTTGGAGGGTTTAGGGAGATACTTTTATGAGTCAGGGTCTGCAGGACTCACAGTTTTATTTCTTTCAAAGTGCCCCTGTTTTGTAAATCATCAGTGATACTAACATTCACAAGCAGTCACACAGCAAGAAGCAGACTCCTCTAATGAGTGTCACAGTTCATCTCAGTGTTTTTTTATGACTCATCTGCATGTGTTCGGTTCATTTCACTGTTTTTAACAGCGTGTTCCCACACTTTGACCCTGTGGCTGCATTCATCTAGAGCAAAAGTTTCTTCTGATGTCATTGTGGAAACGTCAGAGCATCTAGAGTTTGAGACAGAGATGACCAACACAGAGAGGGACCGTAGATAAACTGACCACAACGTGAAAGCATTTATGACAGTTTAACAGTCCCCATCTTTGTTCAAATCTTCAGTCTTTACTTACACATTTAGTCAATAAAATCCCCTCTGAGTGGGACTTTTATTTGTCTGCTCTTTATCTTATTCACTGGAGTGATTAACAGTCAATCAGGTGTAGATTAGGTTTAGGGGAAACATGTTATTTCACAGAATTGGATGTCTATGTCTAACTCTTATTATCGATAATCATCCAGTCATTCTGAAATCACCTGAGCCTTGTATCTGTAACATAATTACTGCACACGTTTGTTCTTCTTTTCTGCCACTTGAACACACGATACAAGACATTTAGAGATGTCATCATGAACACAGTGCTCTACAGCGCCACCGGTGATAAAAAAAAACCTCAGGCCTTGCGTTTCTGGGCAGAAAAGCGCCAGGCTGTGCGCTCGGGAGTGTCTGCATGAAGCGTTTGTGCTGCACTTCCGTCCTGTCTCTATGACAACAGTCTGTTGACAACGGCTGCTGTATGACCGACACAGCTCCTTTACTTTTTACTGCATGTTTTATATTTTAGATCGTTTTTTTTACCCGAGCAGACATGGAGCAAAGAGGATGTGGGTACAAGTCACGATCCAAAGGCGGGAAAACTACGGGGAATATCATACATTTGGAAAACAGCGGCAGCGACGTCAACAGCGCCTTTCTGAAAAGTTGAAAGAGTCTCAACTTGAGCGCTCGGAACGGCCTCACAAAAAATGCTGAGCACTCGAAATAAAGATTGAAAACAATTGATGCTGGTGCTCAGAAAAAAACGCTAGGTGACCTGACTTATTAACTTAAACCAAAGACTTCAGCACATCCTGTTGAACAATGTTGCTCGAAAAAATCCATCACAGCCTTTGTCAATCCTTTAAAGGCAGATGTCGCCCTTGAGCACCAGCATGAAACCAAAACAACTCGTGCTATATTGTTGTGTTAGCATGCTAATGCTAGCTATCTTTATTATGCTCGTATCTTCACACTGCATGTAAATTTACCTGAATTGACCGTGTTCTAGAAACACAGTTAAGCAGTGAGTAAAGTACGTTATTCTTCTTTTCTCTAGTCCCTCAATTAAACAACTTTTAAGCTGGCTGGCCGTCCCGAAGATGTAAACAAAGTGAAGATAGGACTCTGAAAACTCAGAAAGCAGAGGATATACTTGATTTTTGTTACATTTAAGTGTGGAAAATCGCATATTCTGCCTTTAATGGAAAGAGCAAAAGCTGGGAAATGCATGCTGGGAAATGTAGGAAAACAAATGTGGCAAAAGAAGCAGCTTTAGGGAATGCAACCAGAACACAAATGATAAAATGTACTGAACATCATGCATGCAACATCCTTAATCAGCGACGTTTCTGAGGAGGGTTGTTTATGATTTTTGTCTGTGTGTGTGTGTGTATGTGTGAGAGTGTGTGTGTGTGTGTCTCATAACAAGCTACTCTTTATCTCCTGCCAAAACAAATTATGACAAAGGTGAAGCTGCAGGAACACCAGGAAGACGTCAGTGTGTGTTTTTTTATGTTTTCGCTAAAAGACTAAAGAGACCCGTGTGATTGTGTGTGTGCATGTGTGTGTGTTTTGGGGTTGGGAGGGGGTCAGTCGGAGGTGTGGTCCATTGCCAAGAAGCACATTCTTTGGTAGCGTGCAGGGCTGCTGTCAGACGGCTCAGGAACACGATGTACGGCGCTCTGGATGCAGCGAAAGCAGCAGCCTAAGATTAAACCACGCACACACACATTTATATACATTATATATACACACACTCAAACACACACACACATACACACACACACACACACACACACACTGCTGATGTGGCTGGCAGAAAAGGAGCTTTGTCATAGTGCTGCGGTTACATCATTAAGGAAGCTGTGTTGCCTTATTTGGGTTTTGCTGTTGATTGACATTTCCCTGCAGCCAGTAGGAATCTGACTCTGCCCTCCTGACTGCAGACACATTAACGCTGCGGCTACATTATATTAATACTCCACAGTGACTCGAGGTTCTACATTTGCCTCAGCCAATCAGATTTCCCCCCCTCCTCTCGGCCGCAGTACTTGTGTGTCAAACTCGCAGGATGAATGTCTCTGAGTCCAAGGGCAACAGGAACAACGCTCCCACTGTGCCGCTCTGTATCAGGGCGGCTGAGCTCCCTGCCGGCCTGGTTTTCCTCGCTGCTGTCTGTCCGTCACTCTGCAGGTTCAGAGCCTCAGTGTGGGAAACCAAAGGCCTGCAGCGGGCAGAGATGGGTGATTTTACATTGAGATTAAAATTCATTCTGTCAATACCCCGCTGAGTGATTAATTCTGGTTACACGCTGAGGAAAATGAAGCCCCTTGTAGTTTAAAAGTTGACTTTTTTTTTTGCTGTTTCAGTGATTTTGGAAGAAAAGTCAATATCTACCTCCTGGATTAAAAAAATCGCTCAACATGGACGCCAGGGAAAATTAATCGTTTGCTTTACACTTTAAACAACCACTAATAGACTGTCTAAAAAAAAAAGATGGACAACATTACAGTTCACCAAACGTGAAGCCAAAACCTTTAGAGCTCACGGAATTGACTGTCTGCAGTATAGGTGATAAACTCCGCCTCCTACATGGTCTCTGTCATTATTAGTTATCATAATACTGATCAATGTCCAAGTGTTCATTCATTTTTGATAAGTGAAGTTAGTTGATGCTAAAAAAGGGGAGGATTGAGGTCATGATTGACAGCTCTGTGGACAAATGAGGCTCCTTCGTTGCTGTGTGCGCTGGATTATCTGAGAGGAGGAACGCTGAGAGGAAACATAACAAACACCAACACTAACACAGAGGTAATTGATCTTTCTATGATCATGATTGTCTGCTGTAAAGGTTTAAAGAAATCGCGGAAAGAGAGAGCGGGAAATGCCGGAAAGGAGCCGCAGGGTAGATTGCCGCTGTACATGGGGCGTATGCTTGGGATGTAATGACTCTCTCAACTCTCAATACGATACGATTCTCTCATGGTATACTTTACAAAATGAGGCTGTAGCCGTACGATGAGTGAAAAAGATTCCTTTAGGGGCCGCTTACCCGCTTGTCAGTGTGGTTTGGCCTTTTATTGTTTCTTTTCTCTCAACAAGGGGAGGTGATTGGAGCTGCTCATTGTGGTGTCGATTAAATGCTGCATCATGTCGGTCGTGCTGTTTGTGTAGTTCTCTGTCTTCTTGCAGTATCTGCACACAGTTTTTGTCTCGTCTGTTATCTACCTCTTTCATTCTCTGTCTTGGGGAAGCCAAAATGCTGCCGCAGCTCCGGTTTAAAAGACGGTGGGGCGTCCTCTATTTGGGAATCTTGCTCTACAGCTGCCAACCTCCTCTGCTCTACAGCTGCTGACCACATTATTGAGATTCATTTTTCAGAGTACTGATGTGAATCTTGGCACCTTTGAATCGATTTATCACGACTGTACATTTCATCTTTACATCCCTAGCGTACACACTAACCACTAGGCCACCGGCGCCCCCTGTCTGCTTTAATCGGACACAAAGATCTGTTCTGCTGAGGACTGAAGCCACATGATTCTTTTGGTTAAGAGTTTTTTTTAGTTTGGGTGAAGGGGCGGGACGTCATCGCTGACGCTACAGTCAGATGTCTGTTCCCAGTAGTAGCAGGCTATGCATACATTTACCACCCGAGTTGTGAAACCAGGTGTTTAAGTCAAAGGTGGGAAAAATAAAAAGCATAATCCTGCTATCTGTCCACAAGGGGGCGATGTGTCTGCAGCTGCTCTAAGAGTTTAACAGAAATGAATCCATCCCCTGGTTGTCACGTACGTTGTAACCTGACCAGACCGTGTTTAACATTAATGTGTTCAGAGTGTGATGGACAGACGAAGCAGCTTGATATTGATCGTACTGCAAACACACACACACAAACACGCACACACACACACACACACACACACACACACACACACACACACACACACACACACACACACACACACACACACACACACACACACACACACTAATTAGGGGCACTACAAGTCCATGAACCAGGCTGCAGCAGTGTCATGTGTTGTGTTTCAGTCTTGAGAAGCACAGCAGCTGTCAGCGATGAAATGTGTGTGTGTGCGTGTGTGTGTGTGTGTGCGTGCGTGCGGAAGCTAGTTTGTGACACATTAGACAGCACGAGGGATGAACAGGAGTGCGAGGCAGATGTTGAGGCTGAGAGGACGGAGATGATGAAGACAGGACAGAGAAGATCAACCGGACATGTTTGTTGTCGGAAGAAACGGAGACACCTAAAGACTTTAATCCTCCTGATGAGCCCCGTGCGCCTCCTGCTGCCCCTCAACCAGACAAACAAACGTGATCAGGAGGACATTATTTCTGCACTGATCCACGACCAGATGTCCTCCTTTCTGTCAGGATGAAGGAGGTGAAGGGAGGTTGTTTTGCCCTCAGAGAGTTTTTAGGTTTAGAGTGGAATTCTTCGCATTTTAACATCTAATAATAAATTGGCCCTATTATCCCAATCATTCTGAAATGTTGCTGAGGGTTGTGGTTGCTGCTCGACCTTCTTTTAAGTGCACTTTATTAAAGTTTTGCAAAAACCAAATTGGTTTATCCTCCCGTGGATGTGAAATCTTGTTGTGTGCATAGCTGACATTTCTTAGACTATCCTGAGCACACACAGAACTCTCTGACCGGCAGTAAACGTGGCAAATAAAAGTGATGACTCTCTCTCCAATGAGCTTCACTGTATTGCAAAAATGTATCATTTCAGCCCTGTTTGTGCTTCTTTAGAGGGATGGCTTTTAGTACAGGTGTTTTCAGAAGTTGACCAGGTTTGGGGTTCAGCTCGGACCTTGTGGGGATTTGATTCGGTTGTATGTGTCTGCTGATCTACCGGCCTAAAAGTTATTTTTTACTGCACCTACTATAGCACATTTGACATTTTATTTGAAATGTATTTGGAGAAATGTCTCAGGGCAACGGACAGTACTCAAACGTTGACATGCATTCAGGCTGTGCAAGCTGCATCTGATGCACTGATGACTGCATATTTGACTCCTGCTCTTTTGACCGAGCTAAAACCGGCGCCTCAAATGCTGCTTTTCTGCAATTAGCCTTTGGATCAAGCTCCACTTATTCTGGGAACCACAGGCATGCACTATGATATGGACGAATACAGGAAGATTATCCCAGCCCTGCACACTCCCTCCAGAGTCTTTACATTCACGCTCAGGCGGCGAGGAGTGTTAGAGATGTTTTGGATTTAAGTCATTAACTCTTTTTTTTTTTTTTTTAAATCATTTTAGTTTTTTTTGCAAGTCAGACAGATTCAGATCTAGTCATAAATTATCCCACTCCAAAGCTGCAGAAGCACGACGCTGACATCCCATACGGCCTGAAGGTCGCGAAAGAGAGCTCTGAGCCAGATTTCAAATCAGTCTGGCCGGTAGCTGCTGTCAATATTTTGCATCTGAACCAAAGCACTGGCAGGACATCCCGATCTCTGGGTCCAACTTCTTAAACTGCAAAAAGAGCACAACACAAAATATCTACTTGAAGGCTTCAAAGTATTCTTGGATTTCTACAGATTCATACCTGCTAATCCAAACTGTCTTCTTCCACATTTTGTAAAGTGATTTTTTAAAGTACAGTTAGGAGGTGATGATGCATTCTGGTAAGTCTGGTAAGAGAGAAGCATTATGGGAATAAAGGTCTGAGTCAG
>NC_083633.1:7370240-7380240 GCF_963584025.1 Labrus mixtus | reverse complement strand
CACTAGTGCGTCAGGATTTTATGAAAGAGTTCACTTAATACAATCCTATTTAGTTGATTGCCTTCCAGTTCTGATTCTGATACCTATAAATTGCAAATTGGCCAATATAGAGTACAGATCTGATACCAATGAATGTGCTTCTCACCCTGTGTTGATGAAAAATAATGCTATCATTGAGGTATTGCGAAGCTTAGGTTAAAGGCAAGGGTTGGCAATTTTCAAAAACTAGCATGATTTTGAAAGTTGCATTCCCTTAGTGCTCCGTCTGCACGCACCCCCTCCCCTCTGTGCTCCCTCTAAAGCCACGCCCCCTGGTACCTCGTGGCAGACGTTGGTGGAAGTTTTTACAGGCTTACAACTGCTACAGATGACTGATTTTCTTTGTTCCTTTTTCAGAGCACATGAATTGTTAACTTCTGTCAGGACCTAAAGACAATTTCAACCAAAATCCTAAAAAGTGGATCTGGAGAAAAATTACCAACCACGCCTTTAACCTTATAGTAAAACATAGACAAATACAGGCAGACCACTGATGCCAGAGAAGTTTAATTAAATTAGATTAATTTTGCCAATCTATATTACAAGAAAGACAAACAAGAAGAACGCTGCAACACTTGACCAGAACCTGACGTCAGCCGTCGGCCTACTTATCAGAAGCAAATTTGTAGGCCACGCCCACCCTGGCAGCTCTTTCAAGGACATGCTCATCAGCAAGCTCTCTATACCCACTTTCTAAAGCTTTGCATGTAGCAGACTTTTAGGCTCAGTGATGTTATGTCTTTTTTTTTAAAAGGCACTATCAGAGTCAAAGTTAAATGTCTCTTTCTCAGTCTTCCCTGCTTTCTCTCTCCCAAACTTTCAGACACGCACATCCGCTGCTTCTTAGTCCTTTGCTCGTTCACACATTGTTGACTCAGCACTTTTTTGCCCCGTGTTCTTCTCTGCTGTTCCTGGAACCCGACCAGGTTTGGCGAATGGCCAGTGGTGCTGGGTGTGGCTCTGCTGTACCTTTGCCCTGCACTGCAACAACATCACATTGATAAAAGTGTGTCTGCACACTCGCACATCTTACACCTTCATCCAGTAGGCTGACAGGTAGGAACTGTTGCATTGTTGTCATTTTTCAAATTTGTCATAGCTTGAAAGTGTGTGTGTGTGTGTGTGTGTGAGTGAGTGTTCTGATTTAGTGTACTTTAGGGGGACACAGAAGCGAAAGACCACCTTAACTGGGACCGCTTGTCCAACTGGGGACAAAAGCTGTTTTTGGCTTTTGGTAAGTCTCCAGGTGGTGCGTCTATGTAATGATGTGCATAAAAGTGACATAAGGAGACGGGTTTGGTGTGTGCGTGTGTCGGTGTGTGTGTGTGTGTGTGTATGTGTGTAAACAGGGCCCCCATTCTGTCAGAAGGTGAATCTCTGCGGGGGGTAAACGAGAGTTCGGCCTCATTAGCGGGAAACCTGCTCATCGCTCAGGTCACTCGCTTCTCTGTTTCACACACACACACACACACACACACACACACAAACACACACACACTCTCTCTCTCTCGTAAAGGTTGGACGAGCTGCGTGTGTGTACGTGTGATTTTGTGTGTTTGCGTCCATGTATCATGCTTTCTAATTGGAGACACAGCTCCTGTTCTCCTGCTCTCACCTTCTCAGAGCAGCTGTATTTATGTTTACTGCTGTGACCCAGATACCTCCACTACACACCCCATAGACGGATCACCATGGTCCATTAAAGGGACAGTTCACACACAAATACAATGACACTTAGTTTTCCTTGCAGGCTGATCTAGTTTCAGTGTGTTTTTTTTTTGTGGAACGTGAATACCTCCTGGATATATTTACACGAAATCTCTGGTGTCTGTTTTGTGGGGCAAATGATTGATCTGGTGCTGGTTGGAATGGCAAAATAAATCATCATAATCATTTTCTGGATTATAAAATCAATTTGTATCAATCTATAATTTCATAATAATGCCAGTTTGACAAGAACCCAAGTAAATAGGGAAGTCTGAAGAATGCAGAGGGTTCTGTCATTAACGCAGTGAAGTTTAAAAAAATTCTCATCAGTTGTCTGTAACATACTTCTTGTTTTAAGTCAAGACAATTAAACTTGGATCATAAATATGGACTTTTCCAGTATTTATTGTTTTCAAGTTTTTTTTTTCCAAGGAGCCAAATTATCTGCAGAGGTCTCCTCTAGTGTTGTAGTCAAGACCACACTAACCGAGACCAAGACATACCCGAGATCGGAGTGCTCCGAGACCAAGACAAGACCGAGATATTTAGGGATCGAGATTGAGTCAAGACCAAGACCATGAATATAACTGAGAAATCATCATCTCGTGTGCAGGGGGGCGTGTCACTCACTTAGACCGTAACACCGGGAAGGTTTCGGCCATAACCGATGGATAAAAATCAAACTACAAATTTATTTGTTATTTTAGAAAGAGGCGTTTTCCATCTAATCAAAGTAATAGCCTGTCAGGGGTTGTCTTGTCCGGTCTCGATTTAAAATCCCACTGTTCCCGCTTGTTTTCCCATTGAGAGCTCAGAAATGGTTCGCTTTCGGAAATGTTTGTGTAGTTTGCTGTGCAGGATAGAATCTGCAGATCGTGTTGCTGTCCTCTGTTATATCTCTGATATACGCTGTAATATTATCTTTCATTGTTTCATCATTTGCATCAAAAACAAACTTTTTTTTATCCTCTTACTTTGATTACCAAAAGAGCTTGAAAAGACTATTGAACCTGACCTGAGCTGAGATGTTCAAAGTCAAGATGGTACATTTCTCCTCATTATTGTGACTCTCAGCAGTTGAGTGTGACTGTGATGAAGTCTGAGACCACACAGGGAGGCCATGTGAACTGCGTTTGCTTTCCCACAATGCCTTTGTGTATACAGAGAGGAGGTAGGGGAGGAAGGGTATCTCGGCCGCTCGGACAGAGCAGCTCTTTGCCCTGGAGACGGGGGCTCTTTTTATGGAGTCCCTCTGCTGCTCTCATTCTCCTGCTATTTACCGTTCAGTTCATATGCAGGAGACGATTTAGAGCCTGAGGAAATGGGACTTTTTTTTTATTTGACAGAGGTGGTGGTTCACGTCTGAATTTGCTATGGAGCTTAATGGGCAGAGGAAAGTAACTAACACTGCTAGGTCTGTTGGTTAAATGCAGGTCAAATCGTAACTGATATTCCACTGTATCCTGGTATTTGATCCTTGCTGGGATCACCACAGCTACAGCATTATGAAAATGGAGCTCACTCACACACACAAACATACATGTTAATACTAAATCAAACACCCTCTGTGTGCATAGACTGTAGAAATAATTTACGTAGCCACCATGACGTTATCAACTGGTATGCACACTGTGGTAATGTATTTTTGGTATGTGGATACCACAAGGGAGGAGCTAGAGAGGATCAACGTGTCAGAGAATGCCAAATCATTAAAACGCACAATCTATTCTTAAATGCGGTCAGCTTGGCTCAGTGTTAGAGATAGTCACTTCAATCAAAGGTTGGTTGTTCAGTCCCAGGTCATCAGGTCTACATGGTGAAGTGTCTTCAGGCAACACACTGAACCCCAGGTTCCTCTCGAAGGTAAAGCTATTGCCCTGTGAATGTGTGTGTGAATGTATGTGAACTAGGAACTTTAAGTAGCAGCCTCTGCGATCAGTGTGTACGTGTGTGCATGAGTGATGAACTGTAAAAAGACCCTGAAGTGGTCAGAAATCAGTCTATTTACCATTACTATTTACTGTGGCTAATTCATTAGCTGGCGAACGAGCTAATTAACCATCATATTTCCAACAGAAAGATATTCTATATATGCTGGTAGCTGACCTGAGTTGATAACGTATAAGACAGAAAAAAGGCTAAAAGAGAGCTGGTTTAATTATTACACAAGACTCTAACGTGAGAGACTAACACTGAGCAAGCTAGCAAAACGGGTATGTTGAGTGCCATCTGACATACCTGCTAATTGGTGCTAACATATAGAAAAATCACACTATAGATTAAAACATTTACCTACCACGAAAAACTGGAATAACAGGCTTCTTGGACAGTCTGTTAATAAATGGCACAGCAAGACAGATTAGTCTGATACTCGCATGGAAAAAGTCCAGAAAGGACAAACAACCCAAACATGCCTAACTCATTGCCTTCTTATAATCTAAAAGGGTAGGTTAAGTATAAATTCTGCCCCTATAAAGATGAGTAGACTAATAAGTCATAGAGACCAAATCTGTTTTTGAATCTGGCTGTAAAAATGTTTAACTCTGCTGTATAGTTTGACAATTGAACATGGGGCTCAATGGGGATTAGCCTCCATTGGCCACTGGAGAAACTGCAATTCCTTTGCTTTCCACATTTTTTTAAGCCCTCAAGGCTGACACTTTGTTCATCCTGGTGTCAAGGAAACACTCAGAAAGAAACAGAAAGAGAGAGCGCTTAGGAGAAAGAACACGCACACTCCCAGGATGACGCAAACACACACACACACACACACACACACACACACGTACAGTCACACCTACTGTGTGCGCACACATGTAACAGATCCAGAGTCTGCTCGCACGTGGGTGTGTGCTTCCTCCTCTTTACTCACATTTCTGGCTTGCTACGCAGAGACACACCCACCTTGTTTTGTAGGACAGGACACACACACACACACACACACAGAAGAGGTCTGTCACTGTCAGGACACACGAGCGGCAGGAACATGAAGCTCGGTCTGGTTTAAGACCAGAGAAAGTGACAACAGAGGAGGGGGAAATATTGTTCTGAAGATGCTGTGACTGTGGACTGATCCTGATGAAAAACGATGGCTTTACTCTCAAATGTTAGGCATGAGGAAAAACTGGGAAGAGCAGGAGGACAAAAACACTTATTTTCACAAACATGGCACAGGAGACGGTGAGTGAAATAGACATAAAAACTCTTCATGAATACTTTTATATAATGCTAGCTTTTGGCCTGTTGACAGGACTGTATATGTAAGTGGGTGTGTGTTTGGGTGTGCGTATCACGACTGCTCCATGCTGCACCCGCCTTTGTTTACCCGCCTGCGTGCTTTCCCACATGAACTCACGTCAGTGGAAGGTAACTTGATCTATCGGGCTCGACGTGACCCGCCCCTCCTGCCAGGTAGACAATTACCCAGCCCTGGTTCTATAATGCTCTGCTGGCATCGGACAAACAGCAGATAGACAGGCAGATAGAGGGTGTCAGACAGGTGGAGGCGGTGTGTGTGGAGGTAGAGTGGAAAGGTGAAAGTCTTGGAGGCTTGATGAGATGCCAAATACAGGTAGTGAGTCAAACATCTACTGGTTTATTTTTCCACTAGGAGATGAAGCTGGAGGGCAGGAGGCGGGCTGGTTGTTTAAATAGACTCTAATAGTCTGAAACCGCTTGTTTTATCTCTGTTGTGATGTTTGATATCAGTGCCAAGATTTAAGAGCTAGTGTATGAGCTTCCTATTTTCCTCTGTCTGGTTGTCTGTTTAGTTGCTATTTTTAATGGGACTATAATGTAGCACTAAACTACGTTACTGTAAGTATTTAGTGGAAATGTCTTAAAACATGTAAAAGGGACAATATTATCTTTATTCTTGTACTTCTTTTTCCACAAAATTACTAGTTACCATACTAGTTATTATATAATATAAAGTCACTGTGTTTAATATTACTACAGTCAAGTCAACATGTGCATATTTTGTTATTTTATTTAATTGTTCTGACTGAGAAAATAAAACTGCAGTTCCCTTAGAGGACACTTGAGGCTGGTTTCAAAAGTGAGACCATCTCGACAATTATTCATGCAAATATAAAATATAAAAGTTATATAGTAACAACAGCGGTATCTGGTTCTGTCACAGTATTTGGTTGTGTAATGGTATTTGGTCTTTTAACGATGCAGTTGTGTGCTGGTGGTAGCTGGTTGCTTTTTGGTATTCTATTGTGTACTCGCGGTTATTTGTGTAGTTTGAATTTTGTTGTGTTTTGCTATTCGGTTTATTTGTGTTAGAATTATGCTTTGAAATTTGGCTTTTTGTTTTTTTTTTGTTTTTTTTTTACTATTTCCTTGTTGTGTCGCTTTTGGTTGGTGATTTGTCGCTGTCCATTTTGGTTGTGTTGTGGTATTAGGTAGGGTTTTGCAATGTGGCTTAGTTGTTGTATGGGATTCTGTTTTGTGATATTTGGTTGTAAATCTTTATTTCTTTTAGTTGTTGGTTGGTCCTTTCCTATTGGTTTTGTCCAAATGTTGTCCATTTTGGGTTGTGTCGTGTTATATTTGTTGTTTGAAGTTGGCTCATGTTGTGGTGTTTGGTTGGTTTTATTTTAATTTGTGTCCTCTTGTCAAACAGCTGAATGACAAAGGTGTGATCCTTTTCTTGTGATCAACAAAGTTTATCAAAAGTTACATTGCTTTGAAAATCTTAGTGTACGCTTTGAAATCACTGTAGGAAGCCTAAATCCAAATACTTGCGGCGTCTGGAAAATGTTGCCTGTTTTTACTTCATTCTGCTTTCTCTTCATTTTAAATGAATTGAATTTGTTGTCCCTCCAAGTTCTTCCACGTGTTATGACCTTGCTCTGGGCTACATGCTCTTGTTGTTTTCCTTGAATCACTCTTATGTATAAAGACTTGTGCAGACTTAAGATTTTCTCATTTGTTGGAAGCACAGGCATTAAACTGAACAGATGCAAAAAGTCAGCAAACTTTAGGCGATAACTTCCAGGCAGAGGCTTCGTCTCTCTGGTGTTATATGTCTAGACTGCAACTTGGATTGTAACACCAATATTGTCCTTTCATTTACAATCCAAAAATGGAATTTCCACTGGTAATTGATTTAGCACATCGCTAATCCCTGATGTCTTCGTCTAATAGCCCAACCCTAATTCCTTTCCTCTACCTGTTCAGCCTGAAACACGTTTAAAACGCGTCAAAGGAGCGCCCGAAAAAACCGGAGCCAACCAGAGTTGTGACGCGAGCCAGACTTACATCATTTCCTATTTGAGGTTGGGAGCTCAGGCAGTGACCACACCAAGCACTTTGTTTGAGTTGGCTGTAGTGTTGAAGAGCCCGTGTCACAGCGGGGTGTGTTCATGTGCTGTTAGTGGGCGTAAACGCGAGAGAGCCTCTGACTCTTGAAGTAAAAAAGAACGCCACTGAGGAGCGTGAGCTGTGATCTCATCCTGCTGTTTGATGTGTTTCTCTGTGTGGTCCAAGTGGTGGTTTGGATTAAAAAGTTCTAGAAGAAGCATCATGGGATAATTCCGCCGCGATGATGTGAAAACAACCTGTTTGTACATCAGTGTTTCCAATGCTGAGCCTTGCTAACAAATCTTATATAAGTTAGGTTTCTCTAGAAGGCATCACATCACATCCTTCTTGGCTTTTCACTATTGGCTCCCATTAGATTAACCAATACTTTTAAAATTTTACTATTGGCCAGATCCAGTCTCCTGCCTTGGATCCTGAGGTTAGTCTAAGAGGACGTGTGGTTTTGCCATCAGGGTCTCTTTTCTTGACTTGCCTTAAGAAACAGGGCTCACAGAATCAGTGGAATTTTTTTAATCAGTCATGAAACCCAGTTATGTTAACTTGCTACCACAATTTCACCATGTTTATTTATATTTTCTCTTTTAAACCTAAAATTGAACTCTTTGTCTGTCCCTCCTCTGTTGCCATCCTCCCATCAACTTTCAGCTCTTAGGTACTTCGCCATCTTGCTTTAACTTCACTTTGACTGTATGTTAATTTGGCCTTACTTTGTTTGGCCGTGTCGTTTTCTGTTTCTGATGTTGTGTTGCCATCTGAGTATCTGTCTTCTACTTTGTTAGTCAAAGCACTTTGTGAACTGTGTTTTTAAAAGTCCCATAAGTTATATTTATGAGCATGTTATTTAAAGGGCCAGTCAAACAATGGGTTAGGTCAAGGGAAAGCAAGGTCCGTCCATGAAGACACTTGCCGCGCATTAATATATCATTTATTCAATAATTAAAACAGAAAAGAACATAGGAAGGAATTTGGAAACCTTTATGACATCTAGCCAGCTAACAATAGCATCCAACATCTATGTGCAATAGAAAGTGAATGCCTTCTTCTTTTTGAAGGAAATGGGGACTGAACGTTGGCGTGTCTGTATGAGAAGGCTTACATGCCAGCATACATTAATATGATTAATATGTTTGAGGTGAGGCCATGTAACCGGCATGTCTGTTCTCTCCACCCATAGAGAACAAAGAAGGACCAGTAAGTAAGGATGAAGTCTGCTAAGCTGCCTAGTCGGGAGTTGAAACCTGTCTGTCGTGTTACTGATTGTACACTTATTTTGCATCATAGACAGATGATTGGAGAGGCTGTTCACAGTAACTGATATTATGTCCTATAATTTCTGTATAATCCACATCAGTGTGAGTCTTCTTGGAGGTCTAACCTGGGGTCTGTTGGCCGTTTTTTCAGGGCACCATTGCTGAAGACTAAATGACTCCAGGTCTTGTCCCGAGCGCAATTAATATGCTAAAAATGCTAACTAGCATTCAGGTTGCTTTCCTTGCACTGCTATTGCACAGTTGAAAACAAGGACAAGGCCTCCTGGCATTTTTCCATTTGTTATATTGACATTTGAGTAAGAGCTTGGATTTTACAGATTTTACAGTTGACTTATATTGTCCTTTTGTTGGGTCCTTTGGATTGTTTCCAATTTTTAGGAGTATTGTGTCATTCTGTTTGCAAATCGAGTTGATATTTGTCAGAGTCACTCTTTGTATTCAAACACTGTTTCGTTTCTTGATCCTTCCCGGCAATTTCACAGGTAATAGATATGATAGAAGGATTAAACACACTGACAAAATCTTAATGTGCATATTGCATAAGAGTATTGACTAAAGATAAACTAAGAACATGTTATTTATAAATGGAAGTACCCAGTCATGATTCAGCTTACTTTCTAAACATTTATTTTTGGACTTTTTGTGCCTTTAATGTAGAGACAGGACAGTGGATAGAGTTGGAAACCAGGGAGTGAGAGAGAGTGGGGAATGACATATGGGAAAGGAGCCACAGGTGGGATTTGAACCTTGGCCGCCCGCTTGGAGGACCACAGCCTCTATACACGGGGCGCGCACTAACCACTGCGCCACCAGCGCCCCCATGATTCAGCTTATGGAAATGAGCCACAAGTCCTTCATGGTACAAAACTAAAAGAGGCTACTGGAAGTTCAAAATGAAAAACTTAAGCCAGCTATTTTTTTTTCTGTTTTGTTTACAGTTAAAATGTTGAGCTATCAAAACTGTATAATTAATGAAATTCTTGTAATTGTCACGACTTTGGCTGTCCTTTGAATTGTTGAGTAGAGTGAAGAATTACGTCCCTGCTGTCTGACATTATGTACATCTGTGACGTCCCTCTGCGTCAATCGCTCTGTCATCAACACCCATTGTTGTCTCCAGGAGAGTCAGGGGTCACGACGTAACGTGGCTATGAAAAACTCACAGTTCCTGTTTCCATGAAACAAGAGAAAACCTTTTGTTTGGTAACACACCCTTGTGTCTCAATTTAGAAACAGTTGTGACATTCGATTTGAGTGCGGGCTGACACTTCCTCCAATACAAGGCAAGTCACGAAAAGTTGATATTGACTGACAGCCCAGAGTTCCACATTAGTGTGTCGGACTTCAGTGGGAGTGTGCTGCTTGGTGTAGGTTCAATGACTAAGCAAGATGGATAAATAATATATTTGCCACTGGCAGAAGACCTACTGTACAAATGTTTCTCCACAGAAATTAAGTTTATTATCTTCTGACTTTTGTTATTGGAGCTTAAAGGTCTAAGTCAATAGACCTCAACCAAGAGGATTAATCAGAAGTCCACCAGAAGAACTGAGGACTTTTGATCCTAGGACTAAATATTGAAAGTTTTAAAGGTTCCTGCAGCCTGTTGTTGCCTGCCTTTCAGGCAAGGTCTAGATAGCAATCAGGATCAG